>NW_025968833.1:5360-19845 GCF_021869965.1 Rhincodon typus
TCAGTCACCTATGCACCTAGGGGAAAGCCCCTAGCTGATCCAACCTCATCTTGTGATTCAACCCTTCCAGTCCAGGTAACATCCTAAGAAATCTTTTCTGCACTCTTTCTCATTGAAGAATATCCTTCCTACAATAGGGCTACCTGAACTGCATGCTGTACTCTAAATGTGGCATCACCAACACCTTGTACAGCTGCAACAAGACGTCCCAACTCCTATCTTCATTCAATACTCTGACCGATGAAAGCAAGAATGCCAAAGGCCTTCGTCACCACCTTGTCTACCCAGGACTCCACTATAAAGGAGCTATGAACCTGTACACCTTGACCTTTATTCTTTGACACTCCTCAGGGCCCTACTGCATAACTCCTGCCCTGGTTTGATTCACCAAAATGCAACACCTTGCATTTTTCTGAATTAAACTCCATCTGCCCTTCTTCTGCCCTCTTCATCAAGATCTCACTGCGTTACCAGGTAACCTTCTTCACTGTCCACGATACCTCCGATCTTGGTGTCATCCACAAACCTACAAAACATACCTCCTAAATTATCACCCAAATCATTTATATAAATGATGAATAACAGTGGACCCAGCACTGTTCCCTGTGGCACACCACTGGTCACAGGTCATCAGTCTGTAAAACAACCCTCTACCACCACATTCTGTCTTCTGTCATCAAGCCAATTTTGTATCCAGTTTGCTAGATCTCCCTCGATCATTTGAGATTTAACCTAACTCAACAATATACCGTGCGGTACCTTGTCTACACAGACTTCAGAAGATCTTCGACCATGTCTACCACACTGCCCTCATCTACTTTCCTGGTCACCCACAGGATATTGCAAAGGAACAGGCCTTTCAGCCACGATGTTATGCCATTTATGACACCAAATAAAATCAATCACTTCTGCCTGCCCGCGGCCGATCTCCCCTCATTCCTTGCATATTCATGTGCTTAACTACAAGTTCCTTAAATGCTCTATCGTACCCCTTGGCAGTGCATTCCAGACTCCTCCCACTCTGTTAAAAAATGCCCCCACATCTCCTTTGAACTTCTCCCTGCTCACCTTAGATTTACACATTTCAACTCCAACTAAAAAGATTCTGACTGTCAACAATACCTAGGCATCTCAAAGTTTTATAGATTTCTATCGAATATCCCCTCAGACTCCACTCTGTGGAAAACAACACGAGTTATTCCACTCTCTCCTTATATCTCATACCCTCTAATCCAGACAGCATCCTTGTAAACCTCTTCTGCACCCTCTCCAAAGTCTCCATGTCCTTTTTGTAATGTGGTGACCAGAATTGAACACAATACTCCATGTGCGGCCTCACCAAAATCTTATAAAGCTGCAACTTGGCACTCTATCGTACTAACTGTCATACTCAAATCCCTGACCAATAAAGGCCTGACAGTTTCTTTACCATCCTATCAACTTGCGTGTCCACTTTCAGGGAGCTGTGGACTTGAGCCCCATGATTCCTCGATAAATCAGTGCTGTTCAAGATCCTGCCATTAAGTCTATAGTTTTCCTTAACAATTGAATTCCCAAAATGCACCACCTCTCAATTACCTTGAAACTCCAACTGCCATTTCTCCACCCACTTCTGCAACTGATCCATGTCCTACTGTATCCTTTTACAGCACTATCCACAACTCCACCAATCTTTGTATCGTCTCTGTGGTTCCTGGCCCGCCCTCCATTTTCATGCAATTCATTTGTGTGTATGTCAGACTTATCCACCTTAATGCTCTTCAAGAGACCAAACACTACTTCTTTCTTGATCTCAAAATGACCTAGCATATTCGCATGCTCCACAGTAAATCTCACCATCCTCCACATTCTTCTCCTGGATGAGTACCAACAAAAAAACCCTTCCAAATGCCTGCTAAGAACTCAACCGAATTTGTGAGACATGTTTTCCCAAGCACAAAGCCATGCTGACTGTCCGAAGTGAGTCCAAGTGCTTATAGATCCTATCTCTCAGAAACCGCTGTGAAAACTCACCCGAGACATTAGGCTCACTGGCCTATAATTCTCAGGCATTTCCTCACAGCCTTTCTTAAATTAGCGCACAACATTACCACCTTCCGATCTTTGGGCACCTCACCCGTGGTTGACGATGATACAGGTATCTCCACTAGGAGCCCCGCAATTTCTTCCCTCGCCTCCCACAAAGTCCTGGGATATACTTCAGTAGGTCACAGAAATTTACCTACCTTAAGGCATTTTGAGACTTGTTGCAGCTCCTCTTCTGTCGCGTGGACACTCTTAAGACATCATTATTTATTTCCCCAAGTTCCTAGCGTCAATGCTTTTCTCAATCGTAATACTAACAAGGAATATTCATTTACGATTCCAGCCAGCTGTATTGGATCTGCATATAGATGGCCTCCTTAAAGAGGCCTTATTCTCTTCCTCGTTACTCTTTTGCCCTTCATGTACTTGTAGAATCGCTTTGGATTCTCCTTCACCATATCTGCCAAAGCCATCTCGTATTCCCTCTCAGCCCTTCTACTTTCTCTCTTAAGAGTACTCTGACACCTTCTTTCAGCCTCAAAGAATTCAAATCATCCAACCTGCCTTTCCATGTCATACATCTCGTTCTTTTTCACTCAGGCCTCAAAAACTCCAGTCATCCGGAATTCCCTATTCCTGCCACCCTTACCTTTCACTCTATCATAAACGTGCTGGAAACGAACCTTAATTAGTCACTTTTGAAAGCCTCCCACTTACCAGATGCCCCTTTTTCTGAAAACATCCTCCCCTGATTAACGTCATCAAAATTGGCCATGTGCCAATTTAGAACTTGCCTTGTGCAGGAAAGTGGGACTAGTGCAGGTAGACATGTATCTTTGGTGGTACAGGCTCAATGGGCTGAAGGGCCCCCTGTGGACTCTGCAACATCCTCCACACTACCATCTGGAGGTTTGTACCAAAATTGTCCCACAAACTAATCAAGCAATAATTTAACAGAGCCATATTCACGGATTCGTACACCAGCACACCACTGGAATACATTTGGGAGATGTCTTGGGGGCCCTCAGTGTTGACTCCAGACCCCATCAAGTCTCATGGCTTCAAAAACATTAAAATGGGCAAGGGAAACACACTGCTGTTTAGCACATACCACTGTCCCCTGACCGATGCATCAAGACTCCTCGATGTTGAACAATACTTGGAGGAATCACTGAAGGTGGCAAGGGCGCAAAATGTACTCTGGTTTGGGGATTTCAATGCCCACTACCAAGAGCGGCTTGGCAGCAGCACTACTGAACAATCTGGTCAGGTTCGAAAGGATACAGCCGCTAAGGGAAACAACAAAAGGGAAAAACATACTTGATCTCATCGTCACCAAATTTTCCAGCTGCAGATGTATCTGTCCATGACAGTATTGGCAAGAGTGACACCACACAGTAACTGGAGATGATGTCCCACATTCACATGAAGAATAATCTCGATTGTGTTGTGTGACATTATCACCGTGCCAAATGGGACAGACTTCGAACAGATCTAGCAACTCTAAACCCTTGAGTCACCATGGGCCATCAACCGCAGCAGCATTGTAATCCAATACAATCTGCAATCTCATGGCCTGGCATATGCAGAGGTGACAGTCTGATGGTGTTGGACTGTTAATCCAGACACCTAGGAAATGTTCTGGGGACCTGGGTTGAATCTCACCGCAGCAGATGGTGGAATTTGAATTGAATACAACTCTGGAACTGAGAGTCTAATGATGACCATGAAACTACTGCTGATAGTCAAAAAATCTCATCTGGTTCACTTATGTCCTTTTAGGATGGAAACTGCCATCATTATCTGGTCTGGCCTACATGTGAATCCAGAGCCACAGTAATGCAGTCAACTCTTGTCTGCCCTCTGGACAATTAGGGAGGGCAATAAATGCTAGCCTCACCAGCAACACCTTGTCTTAATAAACAAAATTAATAAACAAAAACCCTCCCTCAACCACTACCAATCCTCATGGATAGGGCAGTAAAGAAGGTGTTGGGCATGCTTGCCTTTATCAGTTGGGGAATAGAGTACAGAAATCAGGATGTCATATACCAGCTTAATAGAACTTCGGTTAGGCCACAATTAGAGTAGTGCATTCAATTCTGATCACCACACTTCAACAAGGATGTGGAGACTTTGGAGAGGATGCACAAGAGGTTTACCAGGATGCTGCCTGGATTAAAGGCAATGAGCTAGAAAGAAACGTTAGATAACCTCGGGTTGGTTTCTCTGGAGCGGCAGAGGCTGAGGGGAGATGATAAACTTATGAGATGCATACATGGGGTTGACCATCAACATCTTTCTCCCTAGAGTCAAAATGTTTAATACTAGGGGTATGTATTTAAGATGAGAGGGAGAAAGTTCAGAGGAGATGTGAGGTGCAATGCTTTTGTAAAATGTTCTATGTCTGGAATGAACTGCCAGTGGTGATAGTGGAGGCAGATATGAGAAGGGCATTTAAGGGGCTTTTGCAGGAGCACACGGATAGGCTAGGAATGGAGGAACATGGACAAAGGGCAGGAAGAAGGGATTAGTTTAGATTGTAGACTTGCGCACCGAGCTGATGTATTTGATTGCAGATGTTTTGTTACCCTGCCGGGTAACATCATCAGTGCTCCTCTGGTGAAGCGTTGGTGTTCCATTACACTGGTTAGTTATATGCCTCAGTTTGCTGGTGTGGTTGGCGTAATTCCGATTCTGTTTTTCAGTGGCTTGTATAATCGGGTCCAGTTCACTGTGTTTCTTGATGAAGTTCCGCTTGGACTACCAGGCTTCCAGAAATTCCCTGGTATGTCTCTGATTGGCTTGAGCTATTATGCGTGTGTTGTCCCAGTCGAAATTGTGTCCTTGCTTATCCATGTGTCTTGATACCACTGAGAAGTGGTCATGTCTCTTGGTGGCCAATTGGTGTTCATGTATCCTTATTGTCAGTTTTCTTCCAGTTTGGCCAATGTGGTCTATTGCATCTGTTGCTCCTGCTGTGGCCTCCTCTACATCAGTGAGACCAAGTGGAGGCTCGGAGACCGCTTTGTAGAGCACCTGCGCTCTGTTCATGACAAACGACAACACCTTCCGGCTGCGAACCATTTCAACTCCCTATGTGTCCATCCTGGGCCTCCTCCAGTGTCACAATGACACCACCCGGAACCTGGAGGAGCAGCACCTCAGATTCCGCCTTGGGAGCCTACAACCCAATGGTCTCAAAGTGGACTTCGCCAGTTTCAAAATCTCCCCACCCCCGGCCTCATCCCATGACCAACCCTTCCTCTCATCCCCACCTCCCTGACTTGACACAACCTGTCCATCTCCTCTCCTACCTATCCGCTCCTCCCACTTCACTGACCAATCCCCACCACTGCCAACTTGCACTCACCTATCATCATCCCATCTACCTTCCCCAGCCCCACCTCTTCTCTCTCTGTTTATCTCAGAGCTCCCTTCCCCCTCCCCCATTTCTGAAGAAGGATCAGCTTTCCAGCCCTCCGATGTTGCCTAGCCTGCTGTGCTCCTCAGCTCCACACTGTTATCTCTGACTCCAGCATCGGCAGTTCTTAATATCTCTGCGTGTATAATAGAGTGGTACTGGTTGGAGAGTTTAATCTCATCTGTATTGGCAGGGCCACCCACGGTGTGAAAGGCCCAGACGAGGTGGAATTTGTCAAATATGTCAAAGAAAGATTCCTAAACCACTATGTCAAGGGCTCCACACAGGAGGGTGCAACACTGGACCTCCTCTGAGGAACTGAATCAGGCAAGTGACTAAAGTGTCAGTCAGAGAGTGCTCTGTGAGGGTGAAGGGAAAAGCTGGCAGGTTTAGGGATCCCTCGCTGACGAGGGATATTGAGGCTCTGGTCAGGAAAAAGAAAGCGGCATACACTGGGTTTAAGCTATCCAGTTTGGCCAGAGACATATCAGAGATGACCACAAGACGACTCAGACTCCTAGGTATCAGGGTAGCTCACAAACCAAAAACCACCTTGCGACAGCTAGTGACGAATGTCATGGATCCCATACCCACAACAAATAAAACTAACGTAATGCACAAAATACCATGCAAGGACTGTGAAGAACATTACAAAGGCCAAACACGGACAAAGAAGGACACGAATTCAACTGGGACAGCACAAGCCAAACTGAGACGTGCCAGAGAATTCCGGGAGGCCTGGCATTCCAATAGGAACTCTCTCAACATTAAATTGAGCTGATTACAAACCACTGACAAACGGACCCAGAAGTAATGCCAACCACCCCAGCAAACCAAGGCATATAAATAACAAGTAGGACAGAACACCAATGCTTCACCAGAGATACACTGACGATGTTACCTAGCAGGGTGACAAAATGTCTGCAACCAAACACAATGGCTCAGAGAGCAAGTGTACAACATCAAATGGACTTCAGTCAGGCCTTTGACAAGATCCTGCACGGCAGGCTAGTCATGTAGGTTAGGTTGCATGGGACCCAGGGAGAAGTAGCTCATGGGATTCAAAATTGGCTCAGTGAAGGCAACAGAGGATGATGGTTGAAGATGGTTTCTCGGACGGGAGGCCTGTGATTCGTGATGCACCACAGGGATCTGTGCTGGGTCCAGTGTTATTCATTATTTTTATAAATGATTTGGATAAGAACTTAGGAGGTAAGGTGAAGAAGTTTGTGCATGACACCATGACTGGTGCGAGAGTGGACAGTGAACAAGGTAATCTGACAGGGCAGCGAGATCTTGAATAGCAGATGGAGTTTCTTTTAGATAAATACAAGGTGTTGCATTTTGGTGGTTCAAACCAGGGTAGGACGGAAAAAAATCAATGTTACAGCCCTGGGGTGTGTTCCAGAACAAAGGCATCTATGGGTGCAGGTTCATTGCTCCTTGCAAATGGAGTCACAGGTAGACAGGGTGGTGAAAAGGGCTTTGTCTTTACTTGCATCAGTCAGAGTATTGAGTATACGAGTTGGCATATCTTTTTATAGCTGTACAAAATATTGGCGAGGCCACTTTTGGAATACTGCGTGCAGTTCTGGTCGCCCTACTATAGAAAGGATATTCTTAAACTGGAAAGAGTGCAGAAAAGATATAGATCTTGAGAGGTATAGATAAGGTTGATAGCCAACAGCTTTTCCCTCTGGTAGGGGAGTCTAAAACTGGAGTGGATATGTTTAAGAGGAGAGACAACAAAGGGTCCAGAGGGACAGTTTCTTCCCATCGAGGGTGGTGAGTGTCTGGAATGGGCTACCAGAGTAGAAGCACATACAATTTTGTCATTTCAAGAAACATTTAGGTAGGTACATAGATAGAATGGGTGTCCAGGGAATATGGGTCAAATGGTGGCGAATGAGACAAGTTTAAAATATGAAAACTGGGCAGCATGGGCAAGTTGGGCCAAATGGCCTGTTTCCATACTGTAGATATCTATCTGTGAAGCCCTCAATCACACCAAGTGATGACACTTCAAGTGCCCATCAAGTCCTTTTTGAAGGTTCAGACTTCGCCCTTCAACTACCCTCCCAAGCAAAGCTTTCCAGACTCCCTCCACTCCATCCTCTGGGTGAAGAGGGTTTTCCTCAAATACCCTCTGAACCTCCTGCTTTATACTTTAAAATTTCCCCCCTTCTTACTCACCCTTTGACTAAGGAGAACAGCTGCTTTCTAGCCACTCTGTCCATGCCCCATACAATCTTGTACACCTCCACCTGGTCCCCTCTCAATGTTCTTTGCTCCAAAGAAAGCAACACAAGCTTATTGCCTCTGTTCATATCTGAAATGCTCCATCTCCGGCAACATTGTGGTGACTGTCCTTGCATTCCCTCCATGGTAGCTATCCTTCATTTAGTGCGGTGAGCAGAACTGCTAGCAGTACTCCAGCCTAACCAAAATTCTGTGCAGCTGCAACATAACCAATCCAGATCATGTTCACTATACCTCAATTTAAAAATGCAAGTGTTCCCATGCCTTTTTGACTAGCCTCTTAACCTGTCACCTTGTAGGATCTGTTTTTAAAGAGTCCTCCTAGTCATTGAATACTCCCTTGTCTTGTTATGTCTTCCAACATGCATCAACTCACATTTAGGAGGATTAAATTCTATAGGTCACTGGTCCCTCTTCCTTTCATTTGCCTTCCCTGCATCATTTTTCTCTCATTTGCCCTGCCTGCCTTCTTCTCAACAGGATTGAGTGCCCCCTTATATTGATGGAATGCCTTTATTCTTAACCCTTTGTTATTAACCCAACTTGTTTCTGAAAGTGCTCCACTCTGTCTCAGTTCAGGACTGAGAATTCTAAGGCTGGGTCATACAACTTCACGTGCAGTGTGCAAAGCTTGTCATAGTTTTCTGTCCAAACCAAAAACACTTCACAATACTGGGAAGCCCAAACAGAGAGAAAAAGAGAGAGAGAGAGAGAGGCGAGGGGCGGGAATAGAGAGAGACAGAGGGAGAGAGAGATGGGAGGGGTGGGAGGGAGGAAAGAAAGAGAGCGAGAGAAAGAAAGAGAGAAGGAGCGAGAGCGCGAGAGAGAGAGTGCGAGAAAGAGAGCGCGCGCACTGTATGATTTCTGACCACATCGTATCAGAGTGGGCCATGTTAGCGAGACCCAGAATTACCATCATATCAGACCACATAGAAGGAGGCAGTCACCGCAGTGCAAATACAGAGGCTTTGATTGCATCTCTACCTGAGAGTGCGGAGAAAGGGCGTCCAAGGCAGATAGGGCATCGGAGGAGGGGAAGGGTGAGATGAGCATTCCAGGGTGGGATAAGAGGGATTGGAGGGGGGCCTCCAAGGGGAACAGGGCATAGACAGAGTGTCATAGAGCAAATAACACTGACGGGCCCTTCAGCCCACAATGTTGAACCGAAAATGAAGCCAAATTAAACTGATCCCTTCTGCCTAACCTTGATGCATATCCCACCATTCCTTGCACATTCATGTGCTTATCTAAAAGCATGTTAAACAACCCCATCATGTCTGCCTGTGTCACCACCCTCGGCAGTGCTTTCCACACTCCGATCACTGTCTGTGTGAAAATACTTGCTCCTCACGTCTCCTTTGAACTTGCCCCCTCTCATCTTAAATGCCTGCCTCCAAGTATTAGAAATTTCAACTCTGGTAAAAAGATTCTTGCTGTCAACCCTAACTGTGCAACTCCTAATTTTATAGACTTCTATCAAGTCTCATTTCAGTCTCTGGCGCTTCAGAGAAACAAACGCATGTCTCCTTGAAGCTGATACCCTCTAATCCAGGCAGCATAATGGTAAACTTCTCTGCACCCTGTCCAAAGCCTGGAAATCCTTCCTGTAATGCGGCAACCAGAACTAGTTGTGGCCGAACTAAATTCCTATAAAGTTGCAACATGATATCTCAATTCTTATACTCAATTCCCCAGCCAATAAAGGCAAGCATGTCATACACCTTCTCTACCACCCTATCTACTTGCGTGGCAACTTTCAGGGAGCTATGGACTTGAATGCCAAAGTCACTCTGTACATTCATGCGGAAAAGGGTCCTGCCATTAACTGTACACTTCTTCACACTTGATCTCCCGACCTGCAGCACCTCACACTTATCTGGATTAAACACCATCTGCCATTTCTCCGCCCATATCTGCAACTGATCTATATCCTGAGATAACCTTTAATAACCTTCTGTACTATCCACAACTCCTCTGATCTTTGTGTCATCTGCAAACTTACTTGCTCACCCATTTACACTTTCATCTCAGTCATTTAAATATATCACAAACAGCAGGGGTCTCACTACAGATACCTGCGGAACACCACTTGTCACGGATCATGAGCTTCAGAAATACCCTTCCACCACCACCCTCTGTCCGCTATGGGCAAGCCAATTCTGAATCCATGCGGTCAAGTCACCACGGATCCCATGCATCTTGATCTTCTGCATGAGCCTACCATGCGGGACCTTGTCGAAAGCCTTACTAGAATCCACATGGACAACATCCACTCTTCCATTCTCATCGATCACCTTCGGCACCTCCTCAAAACCTCAATCAAGTTACTAAGATGTGACCTGCCAAGCACAAAGGCATGCTGACTGTCCCTAATTAGTCCCCAGAGTAAATGGTATCCCTAAGAATTCTCTCCAATAGCTTCCCAACCACCGATGTGAAACTCACTTGTCTATAGTTTCCTGGATTATCCCTCTTCCCCTTCTTGAGCCTACTCACCTGTCCGTCAGGACCATCCCAATGGATAGTGAGGATACAATGATCTTGGTCAAGATCACAGCAATCTTGCCTTTCTCAATAACATAGTGTAGATAGCATTTGGCCCTGGGGACTTATCCACTTTAATGCTCTTCAAGAGACCCAACGCCACTCCTTTCTTGACCTCAAATCCGAGAATGTTGCGTGAGATGAAAAGTCTCGGTTACGATGGTACCTTTGATAGGGTACATTTGTTTTGTTTGGAACAGAGAAGGCGCATTGAGAGATAGGCATTGGATTATGAAAGGTATTGGCAGGGTAGAACTTGAGAATTTCTTCCCCATGATGGATTTGTCAAAGACTAGAGGGCATTTGTGTAAACTGAGGACACCTTTGATAAGGTGCCGCACAAGAGGCTACGGCATAAGATAAGGATGCATGGCATTACGGGTAAAGTATTAGCATGGATAGAGGATTGGTTGACTAACAGGAAGCAAAGAGTGGGGATAAATGAGTGCTATTCTAGCTGGCAGTCAGTGACTAGTGGTGTGCCTCAGGGATCGGTGTTGGGACCGCAATTATTTACAATTTATATAGATGATTTGGAGTTGGAGACCACGTGTAGGGTGTCGAAGTTTGCAGATGACACTAAGATGAGTGGCAGAGCAAAGTGTGCAGAGGACTGTGAAACTTTGCAGAGGAACAAAGATACATTGAGTGAGTGGGCAAAGGTCTGGCAGATGGAATACAATGTAAATAAATGTGAAGTCATACATTTTGGTAGGAGTAATAGTAAGAAGGATTATTACTTGAATGGTAAAAAGTTGCAGCATGCTGTTATGCAGAGGGACCTGGGTGTCCTTGTGCATGAATCACAGAAGGTAGGTTTGCAGGTAAAACAAGTAATTAGGAAGGCAAATGGAATTTTGTCCTTCATTGCTAAAGGGTTTGAGATTAAAAGAGGAGAGGTTATGTTGCAGCTGTACAAGGTGCTGGTGAGGCCACACCTGGAGTACTGTGTGCCGTTTTGGTCTCCTTACTTGAGAAAGGATGTACTGGCACTGGAGGGGGTGCAAAGGAGGTTCACAAGGTTGATTCCGGAGTTGAGGGGGTTGGCTTATGAGGAGAGACTGAGTAGATTGGGATTATATTCATTGGAATTCAGAAGATTGAGGGGGGATCTTATAGAAACATATAAAATTATGAAGGGAATAGATAAGGCAGAAGTAGAGAGGATGTTTCCACTGGCAGGTGAAGCTAGGACAAGAGGGCATAGCCTCAAGATTAGAGGGAGCAGATTTAGGACTGAATTGAGAAGGAACTTCTTCACCCATAGGATTGTTAATCTATGGAATTCCTTGCCCAGTGGAGTAGTTGACGCTACTTCAGTGAACGTTTTTAAAGATAAGGTAGATATTTTTTTGAACAATAAAGGAATTAAGGGATATGGTGAGAACGCGGGTAAGTGGATCTGAATCCACGAAAAGATCAGCCATGATCTTATTGAATGGCGGAGCAGGCTCGAAGGGCCTGACGGCCTACTCCTGCTCCTAGCTCTTATGTTCTTATGTTCTAATAGGGCTTTTCAGTTGTTTCAGCAGCGGGAGTCCGGGAGGAAGTGCGAGGGGAGCCTGGGAAGGTAAGCTTTTCGACTGTAAAAGTCTTACCTCACGTGACTCCATTTTTGGAGTAAGTGAGGTAATATATTTGGGCGGTTGCTTTACCCGAAACACTACCTAGGTAGTGTCTCCCACCCATCATCCTCCTCTAACCAAAAAAAAAGGTTCTGAGCGCTGATTTGGTAAGGCTACTAGTTTTTTTTTAATAGTCTGTTTGGGAATTCAGAACAGTGGGAATGGATGTTAGGGCAGTTGTGTGCTCCTCCTGTAGAATGTGGGAGGTAAGGGTCACCACGTGTGTCCCCACTGACTTCATCTGCGGGAAGTGCACCCAACTCCAGCTCCTCGGAAACCGCGTTAGGGAACTGGAGCTGGAGCTGGAGCTGGATGAACTTCGGATCATTCGGGAGGCTGAGGGGGTAATTGAGAGGAGTTACAGGGAGGTAGTCACATCTCAGGTGCAGGAAAAAAGTAGATGGGTTACAGTCAGGGGACGGAAAGGGAACAGGCAGACAGTGCAGGGATTCCCTGTGGCCATTCCCCTCAAAAACAAGTATACCGTTTTGGATACTGTTGCAGAGGATGACTTACCAGGGGTAAGCCATGGGGTACAGGTCTCTGGCACAGAGTCTGTCCCTGTTGCTCAGCAGGGAAGGGGGGAGAGGAGAAGAGCATTAGTCACTGGGGACTCCACAGTTAGGGGGACAGATAGGAGATTCTGTGGGAATGAGAGACACTCGCGGTTGGTGTGTTGCCTCCCAGGTGCTAGGGTCCGTGATGTCTCAGATCGTGTTTTTGGGATCCTTAAGGGGGAGGGGGAGCAGCCCCAAGTCGTGGTCCACATAGGCACCAATGACATAGGTAGGAAAAGGGATGGGGATGTAAGGCAGAAATTCAAGGAGCTAGGGTGGAAGCTTAGAGCTAGAACAAACAGAGTTGTTATCTCTGGTTTGTTACCCGTGCCACGTGCTAGCGAGGCCAGGAATAGGGAGAGCGAGCAGTTGAACACGTGGCTACAGGGATGGTGCAGGAGGGAGGGATTCAGATACCTGGATAATTGGGGCTCATTCTGGGGTAGGTGGGACCTCTACAAACGGGATGGTCTACACCTGAACCAGAGGGGTACCAATATCCTGGGGGGGAAATTTGCTAATGCTCTTCGGGAGGGATTAAACTAATTCAGCAGGGGGATGGGAACCTGAATTGTAGCTCCAGTGTACAGGAGGTGGAGAGTAGTGAGGTCATAAATAAGGTTTCAAGGTCACAGGAGTGTTCCGACAGGCAGGAAAGTGGTTTGAAGTGTGTCTACTTCAATGCCAGGAGCATCCAGAATAAGGTGGGTGAACTTGCAGCATGGGTTGGTACCTGGGACTTCGATGTTGTGGCCATTTCGGAGACTTGGATAGAGCAGGGACAGGAATGGTTGTTGCAGGTTCCGGGGTTTAGATGTTTCAGCAAGATCAGGTGGTAAAAGAGGGGGAGGTGTGGCATTGTTAGTCAAGGACAATATTACAGTGGCAGAAAGGATGTTAGATGAGGACTCGTCTACTGAGGTAGTATGGGCTGAGGTTAGAACCAGGAAAGGAGAGGTCACCCTGTTGGGAGTTTTCTATAGGCCTCCAAAAAGTTCCAGAGATGTAGAGGAAAAGATTGCAAAGATGATTCTGGATAGGAGTGAAAGTAACAGGGTAGTTGTTATGGGGGACTTTAACTTTCCAAATATTGACTGGAAACGCAATAGTTCGAGTACTTTAGATGGGTCAGTTTTTGTCCAATGTGTGCAGGAGGGTTTCCTGACAAAGTGTGTAGATAGGCCAACAAGAGGCGAGGCCACATTGGATTTGGTACTGGGTAATGAACCAGGCCACGTGTTAGATTTGGAGGTTGGTGAGCACTTTGGTGATAGTGACCACAATTCAGTTAAGTTTACTTTAGCGATGGAAAGGGATAGGTATGTACCGCAGGGCAAGAGTTAGAGCTGGGGGAAAGGCAATTATGAGGCGATTAGGCAAGATTTAGGATGCACAGGATGGAGAAGGAAACTGCAGGGGCTGGGCACAATTGAAATGTGGAGCTTGTTCAAGGAACAGCTACTGCGTGTCTTTGAGAAGTATGTACCTGTCAGGCAGGGAGGAAGTAGTCGAGCGAGGGAACCGTGGTTTACTAAAGAAGTTGAATCTTGTCAAGAGGAAGAAGGAGGCTTATGTAGAGATGAGGCGTGAAGGCTCAGTTAGGACGCTTGACAGTTACATGTTAGCCAGGAAGGACCTAAAGAGAGAGCTAAGAAGAGCCAGGAGGGGACATGAGAAGTCTTTAGCAGGTAGGATCAAGGAAAACCCTAAAGCTTTCTATAGATATGTCAGGAATAAAAGAATGACTAGAGTAAGATTAGGGCCAGTCAAGGACAGTAGTGGGAAGTTGTGCGTGGAGTCCGAAGAGATAGGAGAGGGGCTAAATGAATATTTTTCGTCAGTATTCACACAGGAAAAAGACAATATCGTTGAGGAGAATACTGAGATACAGGCTATTAGACTAGACGGGATTGAGGTTCATAAGGGGGAGGTGTTAGCAATTCTGGAAGGTGTGAAAATAGATAAGTCCTCTGGGCCGGATGGGATTTATCCTAGGATTCTCTGGGAAGCTAGAGAGGAGATTGCAGAGCCTTTGGCTTTGATCTTTATGT
>NW_025968834.1:0-4521 GCF_021869965.1 Rhincodon typus
TAGATGATTTGGAGTTGGGGACCACGTGTAGGGTGTCAAAGTTTGCAGATGACACTAAGATGAGTGGCAGAGCAAAGTGTGCAGAGGACTGTGAAACTTTGCAGAGGAACATAGATACATTGAGTGAGTGGGCAAAGGTCTGGCAGATGGAATACAATGTAAATAAATGTGAAGTCATACATTTTGGTAGGAGTAATAGTAAAAAGGATTATTACTTGAATGGTAAAAAGTTGCAGCATGCTGCCATGCAGAGGGACCTGGGTGTCCTTGTGCATGAATCACAGAAGGTAGGTCTGCAGGTACAACAAGTAATTAGGAAGGCAAATGGAATTTTGTCCTTCATTGAGATTAAAAGCAGAGAGGTTATGTTGCAGCTGTACAAGGTGCTGGTGAGGCCACACCTGGAGTACTGTGTGCAGTTTTGGTCTCCTTACTTGAGAAAGGATGTACTGGCACTGGAGGGGGTGCAAAGGAGGTTCACTAGGTTGATTCCAGAGTTGAGGGGGTTGGCTTATGAGGAGAGACTGAGTAGATTGGGATTATATTCATTGGAATTCAGAAGATTGAGGGGGGATCTTATAGAAACATATAAAATTATGAAGGGAATAGATAAGATAGAAGTAGAGAGGATGTTTCCACTGGCAGGGGGAGCTAGGACAAGAGGGCATAGCCTCAAGATTAGAGGGAGCAGATTTAGGACTGAATTGAGAAGGAACTTCTTCACCCAGAGGGTTGTTAATCTATGGAATTCCTTGCCCAGTGAAGTAGTTGACGCTACTTCAGTAAACGTTTTTAAAGATAAGGCAGATTTTTTTTGAACAATAAAGGAATTAAGGGATACGGTGAGAACGCGGGTAAGTGGATCTGAGTCCACGAAAAGATCAGCCATGATCTTATTGAATGGCGGAGCGGGCTCGAAGGGCCGGATGGCCTACTCCTGCTCCTAGTTCTCATGTTCTAGAGGAGGTTGCAGAGATAGGGAGAGACGGTGCTCTAGAAGGATTTGAAAACAAGTCAGAAAATTTGAAAATTCGGCCATGGGTTGATGGGTCATGGGCACTGGGGGTCTGTGTGAACAGGAACAAAAGCCAAATAGGGTCTTGATGCAAAGACATGGCCAGCAGAAATTTGGTTGAAGGAGGGTAGAAGGTAAGAGACTGGTCAGGAGTGTGTTGGAGCTGTCTCAGTGTGACAGAGCCAGAAACCTGATGGGAGAGAATTAAACGAGGAGTTCGGGGAAATTGGGAGGTGACAACATATTCAGGGACTGAGGATAGGGTAGTGAGGTTGGAGATTGGAAAGGCATTCCCACCCTTGGGCGACTGTTAGTGTGGAGTTTTCACGTTCTCCCTGTGTCTGTGTGGGTTTCCTCCGGATGCTCCGGTTTCCTCCCACAGTCCAAAGATGTGCAGGCTAGGTGGATTGGCCATGCTGAATTGTCCCATAGTGTTCAGGGAGGTGTAAATTAGGTGGGTCATAGGGGGATGGGTCTGGGTGGGATGGTCTGAGGTTTGGTGTGGACTTGTTGGGCAGAAGGGCCTGTTTCCACACTGTAGGGATTCTATGATTCTATGATTCCCAAGGACATCAGAGACCAGGTGATGTATGAGGAGAAGGTGGTATTGGCGAATTTAAGGAGAGGATTGGTGAAGACAGGGACCAGGAGGGCTGGTTGGTTGGTCCACAGTTTAGTGGGAATTAGATGAAGGTTCTCACTGTTGAGATGAGCTGAGTGGGCTGGAGGGTAGATGCAGAAAGAAATGAATATGTATCAGGTGGAAACCCAAGGTAGTTTGTTCCTACTGGTCTCAGGGAAGGGAGGGATGTAGCAAAGGAAACTGACTGATGACAAAGGAAGAAGGGGTCCTCTTCCTGTTGGAGGGGACAGGGGCAAAGAAAATGTGGTCAGCTTGCATTCCAGCATACCTCCAGATATAGTGAGCAGTCTTAGCAGATGAGGACTCAATAATGCTTTATGTTATTGCTAAGAAGTACAGTTTATTTTATGAGAGAAGGTTGAACAAGTTGAGACTATCCATCAGAGTTTAGAAGAATGAGGGCTGATCTTAATCATGCATAAGATCTCGAGGAAACTGTCCCCAAATGTCTCTTCAGGTTTTTGGTTAATTATAGCTTTCAAGAGTGAGATTGTCAGGTCTTTGTTGAGTCGGCAAGGGGTGTGGGGTTGAAGAGAAAGAGAGTGAAGACTTGATTGCGGGGATGGGGAGGTGTAGAGTTGATGCACAGATCTGCAGCGATCGGATTGAGGGCTGGAACAAAGTTTGAGGCTGCAGTGATGGGCAAAAATTGACACTGAATGACGCTGTTGGTTAGTAAAGGTCCACCTCAGTTATCACAGAACAAATTAATAAACATTTCTCTGAGAGTTTGCTTCTTGGGTTGAATTACAGTTCAAGAAATCAGCCAGATAAAACAATTTGATGGAAAGACGAGAATGTGTTGATTTAACAGTAGCATTGATTCTGGCCCTCAGCAGCTTTTTGTTGTCCTTGACTTCCTGCTCTGGTTTCCCTCAGTTCCTGCACTTTGACCCCTGCAAACATCAAACTGTGTGGGAATCCCACTGCACATCCAAACTCACTCTAAACTCCTCAGGATTGCAGCTTCTGACACGAACCCCCAACCCCTCCCCACAAACTTGTGATCATCACAAACCAACCCGCAGCACAAGATAGAAAAACAATATGTGTGTATTAAGCAACTTTAATGTGGTAAAAAGTCCCAAAGGCACACAAACACATGTGTGAATCAGAGATATCTCAAATGGAGCTACGTAGGATATGTGAGGGCAATTAATCAAAAGTTTGGTCAAAGAGGGCAGTTTTAAGTTGCAAAAAGAGTGGGAGAAATATCTAATGATAGAATTCTGCTTTGGGCCCAGGCAGTTCAAGACGCTGTCATTAATAGTAGAGTGAATAAAATGAGGAATGCTGAAGAGATAAGTATTAGGGCAGAAATCCCAAAGGACTGAAGTTGGAACCAGGTACAGAGATACACAACATAGGAACAGGAGTAGGCATTCAGCACGTCAAGCCTGTTCCAGCATTCAATGAGATGATGGCTGATCTGCGGCCTAACTCCATACACCACCTTTGGCCCATACCCCTTAATACATTTGTTTAACAAAAAATTACCTATCTGAGATGGAGCATGCACTGCCATCTGTGGAAGAGAGTCCCAAACCTCTACTACCCTGTATGTGTAGAAGTGCTTCCTAACGTCTCTCCTGAACCGTCTGGCCCTGGTTGTCAGACTATGCCCCTAGTTGTAGAACCTTCAACAAGTGGAAACAATTTATCTATCTATCATGTTTCTTTTAATAACTATTCTGAAATATTTGAAAACAGGGACACAAATGTTAAAATCAACATGTTGCTGAACCTGGTCTCAATGAATGTAAGGGGGTGACTGGGAAACAGAGCAAGAGAAACATGATTAAATAAAAAACAGAAAGTGCTGGAGAAACCTCGCAGATTTAACAGCCTTGATGGAGAAACAGCATTAACATTCGAGTATGGTACGACTGTGCTTCAGAACGAGAAGGAGACGAGCAGAAGTGATGGGTTTCATTCTGGAGAAAATGGTGAAAGGAGAAGGTGGAACAGGAGGGAAAGTGAGAGGGTGAAGGAGATTAGAGATCACAGGTGTCACAGATCAAAATGCAAAGGGAGCGGTAAAGGTTGTAGGCAGAAGCACGGTGTTACAGTAACTATTAATAGCAGAGTATTAATCAACTATGCTAAAAGCAAAACCAACAAAACCAGACACCGAGACTGGTGTGGGCAACAAAACAGTGCACGGAGTTCATAGTCAGAAGTTGTTGAAATGAAAGAGAAATCCAATTAACTGATTAACCTTAAAACCGAACCAAGATTCCACTGACATTTTAAACCAGGGTAAATTTTAGAAAATGCCGTTGAATACCTTGGGGGAGGGGTGTTGCAGATGTTACAATAACCCTTTTCAGGGGCAAGGGGTTGTTGGCAGGTGTTAATATTAAGATCAGAAATGGAGCAACGACGTCTGCAACTAGACAGTCCGCCTTCAACAGTGCTGTCTCCGAGAGTACAAAGCAACAGGAAGTTACAGCAATTGACACTGAAGACACGACACAGAGAGGGAGCAGAGATTGATAAAAACATGTTTTACTCTGCCTTGTTTCTTTGCAATTTCTTAAATCCCAAGGTGTTTGATGCAAATAATTAGAACTGTTTTGTTCTGTTTGATCTTTTCATTAGTCACTTTTGAAACAAGTTAACATCCAATGCCCAAATTCCATCTTCACTGATCTACAAACGCTGCTTACACCTTAACACTCCTTCACAAACTATCAACTCATTCACACCCACGAATTATTAACACATCAATGGCTCAGAGAAACGCTTCATCTTGTTACAAGACACACTTCTCGTTTTCTAAAACCGAGACACACATTGACTGTCAGTGGGGTACGGTCCCACACACACTGACTCTCACTGGGGTATGGCTCCCACACACACT
>NW_025968834.1:4531-5528 GCF_021869965.1 Rhincodon typus
TCTCACTGGGGTATGGCTCCCACACACACTGACTCTCACTGGGGTACGACTCCGATAGAATCTGACTCACACTGGGGTTTGATAAAATGCATTTAGAGGAAACTCTGTTAGTGGATAGTGAACTGGAAATTGATTTACGTTTGATGACAAAAGAACTAGAATTGAGATTAAACGAACATTTTTGAGGCAGTGAGTTGGTCTGATTTGGTAAGTGTGGCCTGTCATGGTGCAGAATCAATGGAAAGTTTCAAAAGAGGATTAGAAAAGTACTGGATAAGTGAAATTTCCAGAGCTCTGACGAGACATCAGGGGAAAGGCAGACTGATTGGAAAATTCTGTCAAAGAATTGGCAAGTTGGACTGAAAGGCCTCTTTTTGGCTTTTGGATTCAACAATTCTGTGATGAAGGTTTGGGAAGAGACACTATATAAAAAAATGAAACTTGTTCAGGCATGTGAGAGTGATTACTTACTCTGGGACAGGCAGGAGCTGAATCAGTGCCTGGGAGCGAAACAGCCCTCAGTGTCAGTGAGAGGGTAAAGTGAGGCATAAATGACAATATGTCAGCCAGGCCCAGGAACACTTTGAATAAACCTGAGCTGGAGTGTCACACTGATTTATAGCTTTGCCTTCAACCTGTCCTCACAGCGTCACACACTTCAGTCTCAAAACCAGATGTCGTACTCCCATTGGAGATCTGAGGCAGGCCCGCACTGTCAGAGGGTCAGTCCTGAGGGAGTACCACACTCTTGGAAGGTCAGTGCTGAGGGAGTGCCACACTGTTAAAGGTTCAGCATTGAGGGACTGCCGCACTGTTGGAGGGTCAGTGCTGAGGGAGCGCTGCACTGTTGGAGGGTCAGTGCTGAGGGAGCGCCGCACTGTCGGAGGGTCAGCGCTGAGGGAGCGCCGCACTGTCGGAGGGTCAGTGTTGAGGGAGAGCTGCACTGTCAAAGGTTCAGTGCTGAGGGAGTGCTGCACTGTCAGAGGGTCAGTGCTGA
>NW_025968834.1:5628-8771 GCF_021869965.1 Rhincodon typus
GCTCTACACCTTGTTATCATAGGAAAAGATGAGTTCTGTTGGGTAGGAGCAGACTGAAATAGTGGGTCTACCTGGGCAGTGAATGTGAATGTGAATGTGCAAGGTGAATGTGTTTTGCTGCACTCTAAAGGTAGGATTGGTCTTCTCTGATGAGTGTCTGTCAGTCAATCCAGACTCTGCTTCATAAGTAGGTTCTCCAAAGTTAAATCTTCCTTGGACTCTATCTAACAAAGAGTCATTAGTAATTCCAACAACAAGTCTGTATCATTTGTATTCTGATTTCGAAACCTCCATTATCATGGTTTATAATGAACCTTAAAAGCACAATAGCAAAATCATTTATAAATGTCTCGGAGGCTGAACTTTTCTGTTAAATTTTGCCCTTTCCAGAATTTGAAATAGCTTGCTAACACCAGTGCACCTTTCTCTGCTGAGTGTTAGTGTCATTCCAATTATTAATGGTCCAGGAAAAACCACAAGGAAGTCTTAACAAGAAGAGTGCTTTGGAATATATAACGCGAAATGTATTATCACATGATAGTAACAGAAAAACTTAACATTAATCGGTTCAGCGTGATTACAACTGACAGGAACCAAACTGTGACATCAGTCTCCATAAGGGTCAGTGCTGAGGGAGCGCCGCACTGTCGGAGGGTCGGCGCTGAGGGAGCGCCGCACTGTCGGAGGGTCGGCGCTGAGGGAGCGCCGCTCTATTGGACGGTCAGTGCTGAGGGAGAGCCGCACTGTCGGAGGGTCAGTGCTGAGGGAGCACCGCACTGTCGGAGGGTCAGTGCTGAGGGAGACCGCACTGTCGGAGGGTCAGTGCTGAGGGAGCACCGCACTGTCGGAGGGTCAGTGCTGAGGGAGCGCCGCACTGTCGGAGGGTCAGTGCTGAGGGAGCGCCGCACTGTCGGAGGGTCAGTGCTGAGGGAGAGCCGCACTGTCGGAGGGTCAGTGCTGAGGGAGCGCCGCACTGTCGGAGGATCAGTGCTGAGGGAGCGCCGCACTGTCGGAGGGTCAGTGCTGAGGGAGCGCCGCACTGTCGGAGGGTCAGTGCTGAGGGAGCGCCGCACTGTCGGACGGTCAGTGCTGAGGGAGACCGCACTGTCAGAGGGTCAGCGCTGAGGGAGCACCGCACTGTCGGAGGATCAGTGCTGAGGGAGTGGGCACTGTCGGAGGGTCAGTCAGTTCTGACGGAGCGCCGCACTGTCGGAGGGTCAGTGCTGAGGGAGCGCTGCACTGTCAGAAGGTCAGTGCTGAAAGAGTTCCACACTGTCGGAAAATCAGTGCTGAAGGAGTGCCACTCTGTCGGAGGGTCAGTGCTGAGGGAGTACCGCACTGTCAGATGGTCAGTACTGACTGAGAGGGTCAATGCTGAGGGAGTGCCACATTGTCGGAGGTGCCATCCTTCAGAAGGGACATTAAACTGAGGCCTATCTGCCTCTGTCGGTGAAGTAAACTATCCCATGTTCATGAACGGAAGAGGATGCAGTGTTCCCTGAAAAACTTTGATCAACATATAGTCCTGAACTAATACCATTCAAAAACAGGGTACATGGATGAGCCTGTATACTAACTGTATTTCTAAAGGTAATTCATTGCCTGGAGAGTTAACCTGAATGCTGGGGTGTATGAAGGTGCTAGAGAAATTTACGTTGTTTGTTTTTCTAATCCTCCTTAGGGAATACAGAAGCTGTGAGGCAATCAGAGGGAGTGGATGTCTGTTTACACATGTTTTCGTGTCTGTCGCTGGAGTGAGCGCTTTGATGTCACTCGTGTGTCAGGCCAGCAGCAAACGTGTGGAACGGAGAGAGACATCAGGCGTGGTACTCAGGTGAGAGACAGAGAGTGACAAGCCCTCACCTGTGTGCGTGTGTGTGTGAGAGAGAGAGTCTGGGCAGCATGCAGGGAGCGATGGGAGGGCCTGGCTAATCGAAACACTTACACAAGACTATAGGACGTGTTAGGACAACCTATATTCCCTCGAGCACAAACCTGATGCCATCGCGAAAAAAATGAAGTTTCTGTGAAACTTGCGTTTTCACGAAGTTCAGGCCAATCATACCAGCTGCAACTTTCCATGTGTGTGTCAAACATCAGGAGAGGAGAAAGCACTGATCCTCTCCATTCAACACATTCAAATCTAATCGTGGGGTTCAGTGGGTTTATATAGAGAATAACAGATGCCAGGGAGTGAATTACAGACTGGAATCTAATCGAGGGGTTAGGGTTGGCTGAAATGTAAAATGCAGATTGGGTGAATTTAGCTATAATTCCTGCTTGCATTAATTGAGTAGTTTGCAACAATAATTTGCTCCAACAATAATTTATCTCAGTTTGTGGAAATGTGGGACTTGTGACAGGGTTAAGAATGAAGGTTAGAGCTAAAGGAAGCAGTGCTCAGTCTCCGAGGTCTTCCTCTCTGAGCCTGTGTCTTTGAGAGTTTCATGGACCAAGCAAGAGCAGGTTTCATTACAGCTGCGATGCCTCCACAGCTCAATATCCCCTAGCACTAAAGATCTGGGCTCACAGGTCACCTGTGGTCAATTGAGTGGTCAGAGGGAGGGGCACAGCTGACAGGGTCTGGGTGTGAGATCAGGTTTCAACAGGAAGACAGGATCAAAGCCTGTACAAAAACAGCTCCAGCAATTAATCAGGAACCAATCGATTCGTGTTGGTTATCAATGACAGTGAGACAGCTGGGGCAGGAATGTTAGGGGAGGGTAGAGGGTGAGGGTGTGGGTGTGGGGGTAAGAGAAGGGGAAACAAGCAGAAAGGGACCCAGTCAAAAGACCCTTTCTCCCCCAACTGATCTGGGAAAGAACTTTGATCTATTCAGCCAATTGGGCCAGAAGGTGACCCAAGCAGAGAGAGAGAGAATGTGTGTGTGTGTGTGTGTACATGCATGGACGGTGTGAAGTGGGGGAGGGGATGTGAGATGGAGAGGGGGCGTGAGGGGGTTAGTGTGAGGTGGGTGGGAATGTCAGGTGGTGGGGGTGGGTCTCATATTTCTCTGTTGAATTGCTGCCCAGCCTCTTGCTCAGCTCAGACAGCTGTCTGTCTGTGAGAAGGTGGTGATGGGACAAAGACCCCAATTGTCAGGCTCTCAATGCACATAGACACACACACTCACACACACACAC
>NW_025968834.1:8871-19787 GCF_021869965.1 Rhincodon typus
CACACACACACATGCACACATACTCACACTCGCACACACGCACTCTCTCACACACACACACACGCATGCACGTATGCACGCGCACGCACGCACACGCACACACACGCACTCACACGCACACACACACACACGCACACACGCACACACACGCACTCACACACACACACACGCACACACACTCACACTCACACACATGCACTCACACACATACACACACACACACGCACTCACACACACATACTGACACAGATACACACACATAGACAGGCACACACACAGACAGAGAGAGAGAGAGACGCACACATACTGACACAGATACACACACATAAACAGGCACACTCACAGACAGAGAGAGAGAGAGACGCACACATACTGACATAGACAAGCACACGCACACACACAGACAAGGCAGTGAACACGACTGGAGCTGATGCCTGTGAGTGCTGAAGAGACAATTAGAACAGTGGCAACATGTGACCGAATACCAGCACATTGCATTACAATGTAGAGTGGGGGCGGCGTGGGGGTCTGGTGTCAGTTAAAATCCCTTCGTTCCCAGCAATTGCTCTGGGAGCATTTTTGGAAGGTGATGTGGATGTGTGAATGGATTCAGATCCCTGGGAGGTGAGAGTGAGCGAACGACAGAGAGAAAGAGAGAGAGAGATAGAGGCGGGTGATGATGAAAGGATGTTTCACTCTGACACTGTCATTTCTCTCTGTCTTTATTCAATCGGATACAGAGTAGGCACAGCTCCTGCCAGGTCACGCTGCGCCCGCTCTCACTGCCAGGTTTTGACCTCTGCATGTGCTCTGTGCACAGCAACATCTCGCTCCCCCACCTCATTGTCTCTGTGCCACACATGATGTTGGCACTGCGAACAGCACATCCACAGAACAAGGCCGGTCTGAGCAGGATTTCCAAATACAAAAGAAAGTTTCCATCAATGTACTGGGCCATTCACTAGCGTAGCATGTCCCAAACTGCCATGGAGTATTTGAACACGAGTTACTGTCACAATGCAGTAAATGTAGCCATTGATTTGCACACAGCAAGATCCCACAACTCGACTGTTTGATGACTAAATAGTGCTTTTCAGTGAAGCTGGCCAAGTGATCAATACTACTCCAGGCAGACCCCATCTGCCCTTCTTCAGATAATGGTCACAAAGTTCCTTTCTCTCCCCAAGAAAGGTTATAGAGTCATAAAATTATACAGCATGTAAACAGACCCTTCAGTCCAACTACTCCATGCTGACCATGTTCCCAAACTTAGTCCCACTTGCCTGCGTTTGGCCCATATCACACCAAATCTTTCTTATTCATGTAGTTATCCAAATATCTTTTAAACATTGTAACTGTACCTGCATCCATCACTTCCTCGGGCAGTTCATTCCACACACGACCCACCCTCTGTGTAAACAAGTTGCCCCTCACGTCTTTTTTAAAATCTTTCTCCTTTCACCTTAAAAATATGACGCCTTGTTTTGAACTCCCCCACCTTAGGGAAAAGACCTTTGCTGTTCACCTTATCTATGCCCCTCACACTTTTATAAACCTCAACCTCCTACGCTCCAGTGAAAAATGTCCCAGCCTATTGTCATAACTCAAACCCTCCATTCCTGGCAACATCCTGGTAAACCTTTTCTGAATCCTCTCCAGCTTAATGTTATCCTTCCTGTGACAGGGTGACCAGAGCTGCACACAGTTCTCCAGAAGAGGTCTCACCAATGCATGTCTTAGCTTATGAACAACGCTTTTGACAATGTGGCACTCCCACAGTACTGATCATCTGATAGTGCGGCACTCCCTCAGCACTGACCCTCCGACAGTGCGGCGCTCCCTCAGCACTGACCCTCCAACAGTTCAGCACTCCCTCAGCACTGACCCTGCGACAGTGCCACACTCCCTCAGCACTGACCCTGCGACAGTGCCGCACCCCCTCAGCACTGACCCTCCGACAGTGCGGCCCTCCCTCAGCACTGACCCTGCGACAGTGCCGCACTCCCTCAGCACTGACCCTGCGACAGTGCAGCATTCCCTCAACACTGACCCTCCAACAATTCTGTTCTGAAGCTCAGTCTCTGGTATGAGACACAAACATGAAGCCTAAGGCAGTGCTGCAATGCAGTGATATTTTAACATTGCATGTGGGTGAATTTTTGATGCCACATTTCAATTCCTTACTCTGGTTTCCCTTAGGTTTACACTCAGCTCTGTCACCAACAAGAGCCGCAAACCCTGACCTTCCTATAGTCGGTCATTTTAACACAGTGCCTTGCTCACATCCCCACATGTCTGTCCTCGGCATACCGCAGTGTTCCAGTGAATCACAGTGAAAACTAGAGGAACAACATCTCATCTTCAGACTAGGCACTTTACAGCTTCTGGATTTAATATTGAGTTCAACACCTTTAAATTGTGGTCAATAAATGTGGAGCTGGAAAAGCACAGCAAGTCAGACAGCATCTGAGGAGCAGGGAAGTCAACGTTTCGGACCAAAACCCATCGTCAGGTAACCCTTCATCAGGTTTATCCATCCTGACAAAGGGTTTCAGCTCAAAACGTTGACTTTCCTGCTCCTCTGATGCTGTGTGACCTGCTGTGCTTTTCCAGCTCCATATTTATTCACTCTAGCTTCCAGCATCTGCAGTCCTTACTGTCGCCAAGTCACATTTAAATTGTGAACTATTTCTTCCCTTTTTATTGGCTTGTTATTATGTCCTCTCCTCCTCTCATCCCAGTTACTGTCCTTTCAAATCTGGCAGTTAGACGCACCATTGTGCTGCCATTCTCAGATTCCGATCACGTAGTCTGAACTATCAACATCTTTTCTCCACCAGCACCCTACATCCACTACCCGACCCCCACCAGCCCCAAACTATAGCATACATGCTGTCCCCTCCCACTTCAGCTCTGATGGATTTTGGAAAGTCAAATCCAGGTAGGAGTTTCACGGGGAATGGTAGGGCCTTAAGGAGTGTAGTTAAACAGAGGGACCTTAGAGTTCAGGTGCACGGTTCTCTGAAAGTGGAGTCACAGATAGACAGGGCAGTGAAGAAGGCTTTTGGCACACTGGCCTTCATCAGTCAGGGCAATGAATTAGAAGTTGGTAAGTTATATTGTAGTTGTACAGGAGTTTGGTGAGGCTGCACTTGAAGTATTGTGTTCAGTTTTGGTCACCTTGCTATCGGAAGGATTTTGTTAAACTGGAAGGAGTGCAGAAGACGCTTACAAGGATGTTGCCAGGACATATGCCCATCCTCAATGATGGAAGACCCCAGCACATCAGTGCAAAAGTTAAGGCTGAAGCATTCGCAGCAATCTTCAGCCAGAAGTGCCGAGTGGATGATCCATCTCGGCCTCCTCCATTGGTCCTCAGCATTACAGACACCAGTCTTCAGCTAATTCGATTCACTCCACGTGATATCAAGAAACGGTTGGAGACACTGGATACTGCAAAGGGTACGGGCCCTGACAACATTCTAGCAATAGTACCGATCTAAATAGTGCTCCAGAACTTGCCGCTCCCCCAGCCAAGCTGTTCCTGTACAGTTACAACACTGGTATCTACCTGACAATGTGGAAAATTGCCCAAGTATGTTCTGAACACAAAAAGCAGGACAAATCCAACCTGGCTAATTACCGCCCCATCAGTCTACTTTCGATCATCAGTAAAATGATGGAAGGTGTATCAACAGTACTATCAAGCAGCACCTGCTCAGAAATAACCTGCTCAGAGACGCCCAGTTTGGGTTCCACCAGGGCCACTCAGCCCCTGACCTCATTACGGCCTTGGTTCAAACATGGACAAAAGAGCTGAATTCCAGAGGTGAGGTGAGAGTGACAGCCCTTGATATCAAGGCTGCATTCGACCGAGTGTGGCATCAAGGAGCCCTGGCAAAACTGGAATCAATGGGCATCAGGGGAAAACTCTTCACTGGCTGAAGTTATACCTGGCACATAGGAAGACGGTCGTGGTTGTTGGAGGGTCAGTCATTGCCAATTCCAGGACATCTCTGCAGGAGTTCCTCAGAGTAGTGTCCTGGGCCCAACCATCTTCAGCTGCTTCATCAATGACCTTCCCTGCATCATAAGGTCAGAAGTGGAGATGTTCGCCGATGATTGCACAATGTTCAGCACCATTCGTGACTCCTCAGATACTGAAGCAGTCCATGTTCACATGCAACAAGATCTGGACAATATCCAGGCTTGGGCTGACAAGTGATAAGTAACATTTCCGCCACACAAATACCAGACAATGACTACCTCCAATAAGAAATAATCTAACCACCATTACAGAATCCCCAATTATCAACATCCTTGGGTTTACCAGAAACTCAACTGGACTCAGCACATAAACACAGTGACTACAAGAGCAGGTCAGAGGCTGAGAATCCTGCAGCAAGTAACTTACCTCCCAACTCTCCAAAGCCTGTCCACCATCTACAAGGCACAAGTCAGGAGTATGATGGAATACTCCCCACTTGCCTGGATGGGTGCAGCCCCAACAACACTCAAGAAGCTTGATACCATCCAGGACAAAGCAGCCGCTTGATTGGCATCACATACACAAACATTCACTCCTTCCACAACTGACGCTCAGTTGCAGCAGTGTGTACTACTTTCAAGATGCACTCCAGAAACTCACAAAAGATTCTTAGATCTTCCAAACTCATAACCACTTCCATCAAATAGACGAAGGCAGCAGATACATAGGAACACCCCTCTGCAAGTTCACCTCTGAGCCACTCACCATCCTGACTTGGAAATATTTTGCTGTTCCTTCACTGTCGCTGGTCAAGATCCTGCAACTCCCTCCCTAAGGGTATTGTAGGTCAATCTACAGCACATGGATTGCAGCAGTTCAAGAAGGCAGCTCACCCCCACCTTCTCAAGGGCAACTAGGGATTGGTAATAAATGCTAGCTCAGCCAGTGACACGCATATCCCATGAATAAAAAAAGGTAATAAATTCCCTAAAGAGCCTGCTTGACCCAGATTGGGCCTCAATGATTGTTTTTAGGTTTCTCATTCCCATGGCTGGTCTTACAGGCACCCTGTGCAGAGATGGTGTTACAGACCACTGGAGCAGATGGGACATGGACCTTCTGGTTCTGGGATAGGGACACTACTACCGCACCACAAGGGCCCTGACAGCCAGCTTTATATTCTAGATTTGGTATTAAATGCAATGCCATTAATTATTGCGTCAGGAATTGCGCCCCTTTCCCAAACCATTAACCTGGGTTTATTGTTGCTAATTCCAATGGTATTGCCATTATTCTATCACTTCCATGTGGATAAGCATCATTCTTGAGGTTGAGGGCAAGATTATCTCCATGTGATGCCTCATGCAGTCAACTATCTGCATTCATTCAGTGTCTAAATTTGTATCTGGATTATGGTTGGGATTGGAAATATACAACTTGTTCTGAGCTCCAAACAACCAGGGAGTGGAAGCAGTCGATCTTTGCTGACAAAGGATCTATTGGACTGGAGGGCAGTGGAGCTGAGATGCAGGACAGTCACAAGCTTCTTAAATAATGGGATGGGTTCAAGCTGTTGAATGGCCACTTCCTGGTTCTAATTCTTTGAAAAGGAAATGAGATGAGCATGTGAGAGAAAAGAGAATGGAAAGAGTTGCTGAATGACTGATCTGGGGGTGATGGACTAAGAAGCTGATCAATGCCCTACACAGACCCTGTCGAGTTTACCCCATTATACTCTGTGGTTCAAATCATTGCCTTTCCCCCATCATAAGCCTTCAAGTGGGGTTTTGGTGAATAGATAATGGGGCAGGACAGGGGCTGGGGAAGTTGTGTTGGTAATAAAGAACCTTTACTCACTCGTGGTCCACGAGGGTAATGGGATCAGAATTGATGAATGATACCCCAAGAAGGAAATTGGGCTGGTCACATTGAAGGAAACAGACATGCACAATCTCAGGGAGAGAGCAGCGCTGTGCAACCAGTTGGATTTGTCTATGGACAGCTAGCATGCACACGATGGGCAGAATGGCTCTGTCCTGTGCTGTAATGATCCTGTGGTCCTACGTGTGAAACAGCAGGATAGACCAGATGGACTGACTAGTCTGTCTCTGGGCTGCATACTTCACATGATTCCATGTTATTAATGAACATATCCCAACACCATGAGATGGAGCTGGATTTACTGTGCTATGCAGAGACTCTCTTAGCCTCTGGGTTATTCAGAAGGATTTCAGGAGAGGCACACAGTTTGGGACAGGTGGAACTATTTCCGTCTGCGTTTTTTGGGAAATTCCTGAGGCTGACAGGACCCTCATTCCGATTTGCATTTGTTAGCAGACGGGCAGTCCATTCACAGAGATTGAAGAGGAGGCCAGCTGGGAGCTGAGAGATTGAGTGTCGTGTGGTGACAGACACACGATGCATAGTCAGTGCCCCAACTGGACTTGTTTGCACTTTCAGGGAGTTCAGGGATGTTGTGTTTCTTCGGGCTGTGCCTCTACAAGGGGTTGGATTCTGCCCTGGCACATCAGACTGCGAAATGGCAGGAGACGGCGTATCTCAGCAAGTTTGCAGGCGGTGTTGGGAATCAGAGCTTCCTGCGAGCAAAGGGCAGCCTATAAAAAGTGTTAAGGCGGAAATACACACAAAATACAACTTATGAAAAATCAGGAGAATCCAGGGAATCTCAGAATGGTGACCTGTGGTCACAACTATTTTGGTCCAAGGAAGGCAACCAGGATATAACAGTATCCTGAGATAACTTGGAAAGGCCAATAGCAAGCAAACGAAAAATATTGCTAAAGCAAGGCACAGATTCGAAATTTTTTGTGTTATGCTCACCAGGACTGGGATGCAAGAAATCCAATTTAGAAAAGGAACACCAATTTATACAGCATGAGAGGAGCGTACTGATTATTTGGCAGGGAGATGGCACTGGATCTACTAATGGCCGATCCGAGCTGATTATCTTCAGACTAGGCAGGCAGTCAGACTCTGATTGGTCAGGGTGTTAGCATGGGGAATGTAGTCCCTTTTCATTGTCTCCTTAATTCTTTCCCATTAAAAAGCAAGGTGTAATTTGTTTTTACTCTTGTCTAGGCATCACTCATAAGTTTAGAATTTGTTGTCCTTAAGCTGATTGGCTCTCTGGGCTATTTCAGATCATACAACATTGGCTGTGGGTCTGGAGTCTCATGTAGGTCAGACTGAGTCAGAAGTCACACGACACCAGGTTATTGTCCACCCGAGTCCAACACTGGCACCTCCACATCATAGGTCAAACTGGGTAAAGACCCAGATTTCCCTTCCTCAAGGGGATGAGTGACCTGGGTGGGTTTTTGTTGAAAATTATTAGATAGTCACCACTAGACTCACTTTTAATTCCAGATTATTTTTATTGAATTCAAACTGTAACCATTTGCCAAGTGGGATTTGAACCCAAGTACCGGGAATGTTAACATGGAGCTCTGGATTAAAAGATTAAAAGATTAAAAGAAAACATTACTCCTACCTCTCCCTAAATAAGGGTCTGTAGGCACAAACCTCTTTTGCCTACAAAAAGCAAGGTCCTGTGTGTGAAGTTATGTAGCTTTTGTTCAAGCAAATGAATCGCACCGTGAGCCCCACCTTGGATTGGTTTCTGGTATAATTCTTTAGCATCATCTGGATTATTAATTAAATGCTGTCCAATTGCAGAATCAATTCTAATGCTGAACATTGGAGTTTTGCAACAACAGGCCAGTAGACAATTATTGGCATGGTGCAGACAGTCAAAAGGTCATGTGTTTGATATGGCCATGAGGCCATGGGTATGTGACCTCAGGAACTCAGTGGTGCTGGGTTGATGTCACTGGGATAGTACTGTAGAACCTCCAGGCTAACGTTCTGGGAACATGGATTCAAATCCCACCATGGCAGGTGGTGAACTTTGAATTCAATTCTAAAAATCTGAAATAAAATGCTAATTTCTTGGTGACCGTATACCCACAATCGATTCTTGTAAAACCCATCTGGTTCACTAATGTCCTTTCGGGAAGAAAATCTGCCATCCTTACCCAGTCTGGCCTATTAGTGACTCCAGGTTTACTCTTAACTGCCGCCTGGACAACTAGGGATGAGCAATAAATGCTGGCTTAGCCCACTCGATGGAGGTAAATTAATACATAGAGTGTTCTAAATGAGCATGGTTAGTGTCGGGCACTGGTTACCACATGGCAATTGGCTTTAATGGGACCCTTTTATACTTTCCTGGCAAGTGGGTGTCATTGATAAGACTAGCATTTGCTGCCCGTCCTTAATTGCCCTTGAACTGAGTGAATGTCTTGCTCAGCTATCTCAGAGGGCAATTAGGAGTCAACCACATTGGCTGCGGATCTGGAGTCACATGTAGGCCAGACCAGGTAAGAATGTCAGATTTCCTTCCCTGAAGGACATTAACAAACCAGGTAGGTTTCTACAACAATCAACGTTAATTACACAGTCACCAATGCTGAGACCAGCTTTCAATTCCAGGTTTATTCATTGAAATTAAATTCCACCAGTTTCTGTGGGTGGTGAACCCAGAGTGCTAGCCCAATGACATTACTACCTGACCATTACCTTCTCCTCAACTAGCCCAATGTCAACACAAGCAACAATGGAAATGAGTGCAATCTGGTGCTGGACAGTGTGAGGAGGAAGAGGTCTGGTTACCCAGGCCTTTGACTGACCAGTCTGGCCGGGAGTCATCGGCTTGACTGATTTCACAGTGTAGCCAACCCACCCCACCCCTGCCACCAGCCTGCTGCCATTGGTCCATCCTGCAGTCACAGCCAATTAGGGCTCATTTGATGCTCCTTTGTGAGAGCAAAGTCCTTGTGAATATTGAAGGTTGAGAGCAATAGATTCTTGATCAGTCAGGGAATTGAGGGTTACAGGGAAAAGGCAGGAAAGTGGACGTGAGGAATGTTGGATCAGCCATGATCCTGTTGAATGTCAGAACAGGCTCAAGGGGCTGAATGACCAACTCCTGTTCCAATTTCATACGGTCTGTTGGAGTGGGTGAATTTGACTGTCAGCTAAACATAACGAACATTCAAAGACGTCCAAATGTTCAATGCGGTTTGATGTGGTGATGTCTTTTGCTCACTGCAGTGTCCTGGACAGGGTTTCTGGAGACTCCTGGTCAGTCTAGGAGAAGTTGGCAACAGTTGTTTGGACAGAGCTGTATTTACTGAGGCTGTCTCTGCCTGTCTCACTCTGTGTCTTTCTCTCTCTGTCTCTGTCTCTCTCTTTTGCCCTCTGTCCCTCTCTCCCTCTCCCTCCCTCCTTCTCTCTCTTGCTGCTGTCATGCTGTTTTGGTCCCCTGCCGGAATTGAGCTGATTAATGTGTTCCTCTAGAATAGCTAGGAAAATGCTGGTTCGTGCCAGCCATTGGGTATATTGGGGTTTGGAATGTAGAGCCACTTCCCTTCAGCCTGCTTCTCACCTGTTCAAATTTCCCAAGTCGGGGTCAGGCCCACAGCTTGTCTTACACCAGTGTAAGTCAGACACTTCAGCAACATCAACTGATACTCAGGCCACTGGGTTCATCTGTGTTCAATGAAATACTGGCTTTAACAGCCCCCCACTCCATTCACACAAACATACACACACACACACAGAAACACATGCAGACAGACAGACACACAGGTACACAACCACTCACATTTACACACACCGATATGGATATATACTCATGTGCACAGACACAGACACCCATGCAGAGGCATTTACTCTCTCTCTCACACACGTGTATACACACAGAGAGATGTATACTCACACAAACAGACACGCAAACACGGACACACACAGACAGATATTCAAGCATATAAATGTGCACACACACACAAAAACACATGTGTATGCAGATGTATACTTATGAGCACAGAAACACATAGACACACCCGACACACAGACACACACATCCCTCACAGACACACAACACGCAGACAGAGACACACAGACATTCACACAGAACCATTGGCAGACACACACATGAAGACACAGACACATAGACAGACACATACACATACACAAACTTACACCCACAGACATACAAACTCACACACACAGTCCCCACACACACCCCACACACACACACATACAAACTCACAGAGACACACACACAAACACAGACACACTGAAAACAAATATTGAAATCTCTAGGTTTCTATAATGCCAATCACTTGAACGTTTCCTGTAATAACTCCAGTATCCAATAAAATCTTCAGCTTCCGAGGTTTCTAAGCTCAGGAAATCCCTCCCCATCTTTGTATTCTCCCTATCAGATGCTCCTTCAATCCTTTGTTTCTCAGCAAGCTGTTGGTAGCTGTCCCAAAATTTGCTCATACGGTCCAGTGTGACATTTCGTCTGATTTCTACCGTCAAATAGCTGAGGATTTGTTATGACTTTTGAAGCACTACATAAATGCATGGTGTGGTTGTTGTTGCAGTTCTGGGGAGGAGTCAGTGTGTGTGGAAGCCCGTACCCCAGTGAGAGTCAGCGTGTGTGGGAGCTGTACCCCAGTGACAGTTGGTGTGTGTGGGAACAGTACCCCAGTGAGAGTCAGTGTGTGTGGGAACTGTACCCCAGTGAGAGTCAGTGTGTGTGGGAACTGTACCCCAGTGAGAGTCAGTGTGTGCGGGACTGTACCCCAGAGAAAGTCAGTGTATGTGGGACTGTACCCCAGTGAGAGTCAGTGTGTGTGGGAGCCGTAACCCAGTGAGAGTCAGTGTGTGTGGGAGCCGTAACCCAGTGAGAGTCAGTGTGTGTGGGAGTCATACCCCAGTCAGAGTCAGTGTGTGTGGGAACTGTACCCCAGTGAGAGTCAGTGTGTGTGGGACTGTACCCCAAGTGAGGGTCAGTGTGTGGGAGCCATACCCCAGTGAGAGTCAGTGTGTGTGGGAG
>NW_025968835.1:0-3532 GCF_021869965.1 Rhincodon typus
TGCACCCGTCACTTATTACTGGCTCTGTCTTTAGCTGCGTGATCCTAAACTCAGGAATTCCCTTCTTAAAACTTAACACTTCTCTCTCTCTTTCCATCTGTTAGAGACTCCATAAAGACATCTCTTTTAACTGCCCCAACATCTCCCTGTGGGGGTTGGTGTCAATTTGATTTTTGTGTAACATTCCAGTGAAACGCCTTGACATTTTTCAGTACCTGAAAGGTGCTGTGTAAAATCAGGTTGTTGTTGCAGCCGAGTTCAGAACAAGCACTAGCTGTTGTTAAGCTTTGCTGTTGTTTCAATATCTTTAAGCAGGAGACTAACTCACAGATTGTCCACCAAGATCCTCATGAATATAGGAGTCGGGGTGTCATGTTGATTTTGTAAAGGACATCGGTGAGGCCTCTTCTGGAGTATTGTGTCTACTGGGACTAGATTAGTTTGGGATTATGGTTGGTATGGACTGGTTGGACCGAAGGGTCTGTTTCCATGCTGTATGACTCTATGATACCTCTTCCCCAGGTTCTGTTGGTGTCAGGCTGCTATTCCAAAGTGCAGGGCAGAACAGGAGGAGGACATTTGGCCCATTGTTCCTGTGCTGGCTCTGTCTAATTGAGTCCACTCCCCCACTCTTCTTTCACCAGAGCACCTCAAATCTTTTCAAGTAATTGCCGAATGGTCTCTTTGAAAGTTTGAATCCGCAGCCAGCAAGTCTTTCAGTGCGTTCCAGACCACACTAACTCACTGTGCAGGAGACAATCTTCTCCTCATCTTCCCTTCTGACAACATTTGTTTCCCAATTATCTTAAACCTTCCTCCTCAGGTCACTGGTCCTCCCACCTGTGGAAAGGGTGTCTCCTTGTTCACTTGATTTATGGGTGGCATGGTGGCTCAGTGGTTAGCACTGCTGCTTCACAGTGCCAGGGGCCTGGGTTCGATTCCAGCCTCGGGCAACTGTCTGTGTGGAGTTTGCACATTCTCCCTGTGTCTGTGTGGTTTTCCTCCGGGTGCTCCAGTTTCCTCCCACAGTCCAAAGACGTGCAGGTTAGATGGATTGGCCATGCTAAATTGCCTGTAGTGTGCAGATTAGGTGGGTTATAGGGGAATGGGTCTGTGGGTCAGTGGGGATTTGTTGGGCTGAAGGGCCTGTTTCCACACTTAAGAGATTCTATGAAAACCTTCCAACATTTCAAATAACTTCATTTCATCTACTGATAACCTCCCCTGCCTGAAGGAGAACAATTCCAGTTTCTCCAATCTCACCACATCTCTGATCTCCCTCATCCCTGGTGTAGTAACCCCCATTCCAGGGAACACAGAGAATGCTGGAGAAAATCAGCAGGTCTGGCAGTACCCATGGGGAGAGAGAAACAGAGTTAATGTTTTGAGTCTGATATGACTCCTCTTCAGAACTGAATGGGGACGTGGATTTAAATCTCCCCATGGTGGGCTAGTGGAATTCAAACTCGATGAAATTTTGGAATGATGAATATGTAACCTCAGTTGTAGTTCACTCATCTCCTTGAGGGAAGGAAATCTGCCATCCTCACCTGGCCTGGCCTACATGTGACTACAGACTCACAGCAATGTGGATGTTTCTTAACAGCTCTCTGAACAATTATGCTTGGGTAATAAATATTGGCCTAGCCAGCGACACCCCATTTCATGAACAACTTTTTAAAAACCCCCTTTGCAAAAGGGCCACGTTTGGTCAGTTGATCCAATTATTGCCACTGAGTCACAGGTTCAAATCTTGCTCTAGAAACTAGTGACCTCAGAAAGATGAAGGAATGTGATGTGGCTCAAATGCTGATTTGATTTGATTTATTATTGTCACATGAGATACAGTGAAAAGTATTTCTTTGCAAGCTAACCAGACAAATCATAACTTACACAAATACATCAGGGTAATAGAACAGACTGCCGAATATAGTGTTACTGCTACAGAGAAGGTGCAGAGAAAAATCAACTTTAATATATAAGATACCTTTCATTAGTCTGATAATAGAGGGGAAGAAGATGTTCTTAAATCTGTTGGTACGGGGTTTCAAACTTTTGTATCTTCTGCCCGATTGAAGAGGGTGGAAGTGAGTATAACGGGTGGGAGGGGTCTTTGACAATGTTGGCTGCTTGCCCACGGCAGCAGGAAGTGTAGTTGGAGTCAATGGAAGGAAGGCTGGGTCGTGTGATGCACTGGGCTGCGTTCACAACTCTCTGTGTAATTTCTTGTGGTCTTGGGCAGTGCAGTCACTATTCCATGGTGTGATGCACCCACAGAGGATGCTTTTCATGGGTCATCTTCCCACACTATTCCCCAAGAGGAAAGAACTGTGTAGCGAGAGATGAAACAAACTAACCTCTTGAAGTGGCTCGGTGATACCGGGAACAAGGTTTCAGTACCAATCGGGGTGTGTGCAAAGGCAGGGAGGTGAAAGAATTTGGCAGCATGCTAGTTTACCAGCACCATCCTGTTCTCGTGCCCCTGTGGGTAGCTGGTTAAGGCACATCGTTGGGTAGCTGGTTAAGGCAAGTTGGTGGGTAATTGGTTAAGGCACGTTGGTGGGTAGCTGGTTAAGGCGTATTAGTGGGTAGCTGGGTAAGGTACGTTGGTGGGTAGCTGGTTAAGGCAAATTGGTGGGTAGCTGGGTAAGGCATGTTGGTGGGTAGCTCTTTAAGGCACGTTGGTGGGTAGCTGGGTAAGGCACGTTGGTGGGTAGCTCTTTAAGGCATGTTGGTGGATAGATGGGTAAGGCACGTTGGTGGGTAGCTGGTTAAGGCACATTGGTGGGTAGCTGGGTAAGGCACGTTGGTGGGTAGCTCTTTAAGGCACATTGGTGGGTAGCTCTTTAAGGCACGTTGGTGGATAGATGGGTAAGGCACGTTGGTGGGTAGCTGGTTAAGACACGTTGGTGGGTAGCTCTTTAAGGCACGTTGGTGGGTAGCTGGGTAAGGCATGTTGGTGGGTAGCTCTTTAAGGCACGTTGGTGGGTAGCTGGTTAAGACACGTTGGTGAGTAGCTGGTTAGGGCACGTTGGTGGGGAGCTGGTTAAGGCACGTTGGTGGGTAGCTGGTTAGGGCACGTTGGTGGGTAGCTGGTTAGGGCACGTTGGTGGGGAGCTGGTTAAGGCACGTTGTGGGTAGATGGGTAAGGCACGTTGGTGGGTAGATGGGTAAGACATGTTGGTGGGTAGCTGGTTAAGGCACGTTGGTGGGTAGCTGGTTAAGACACGTTGGTGGGTAGCTCTTTAAGGCACGTTGGTGGGTAGCTGGGTAAGGCACGTTGGTGGGTAGCTCTTTAAGGCACGTTGGTGGGTAGCTGGTTAAGACACGTTGATGGGTAGCTCTTTAGGGCACGGTGGGTCGCTGGTTAAGGCATGTTGGTGGGGAGCTGGTTAAGGCACGTTGGTGGGTAGCTCTTTAAGGCACGTTGATGGGTCGCTGGTTAAGGCACATTGTTGGGTAGCTGGTTAAGGCATGTTGGTGGGTAGCTGGTTAAGGCATGTTGGTGGGGAGCTGGTTAAGGCACTTTGGT
>NW_025968835.1:3542-12817 GCF_021869965.1 Rhincodon typus
GGGTAAGGCACGTTGGTGGGTAGCTGGTTAAAGCACGTTGGTGGGTATCTGGTTAAAGCACGTTGGTGGGTAGCTGGGTAAGGCACGTTGGTGGGTCGCCCTTTTAAGGCACATTGGTGGGTAGCTGGGTAAGACACGTTGGTGGGTAGCTGATTAAGGCACGTTGGTGGGTAGATGGGTAAGACACGTTGTTGGGTAGCTGGTAAAGGCACGTTGGTGGGTAGCTCTTTAAGGCACATTGGCGGGTAGCTGGTTAAGGCACATCGTTGGGTAGCTGTTTAAAGCATGTTGGTGGGTAGCTCTTTAAGGCACATTGGTTGGTAGCTGGTTAAGGCACATTGGTGGGTAGCTGGTTAAGGCACATTGACCATTTACAGATGCTGCCTGGGGTTACCCCTCTATGGTGGTGACATGAGAGCTGGGCCAGTGTTATATTTTGATAATATAGCGAGGGTGCTGAGGGTAGGTGGACACTCTGCTCCTTACTGCTCTGGCAGGCTCTGGGCTGTAGCATCTCCTGCTAATTGCTGGCAGAACCCACTCCCTGCCCTTAGTTGGCCCAGTCAATGCTTATTGCCCCCCTCCCTGGCTGCACTTGAGAAGGTGGGACTGAGCTGCCTTCTTGAACCACTGCAGTCTATGTGCTGTGAGTTGACCCACAATGCCCTCAGGCACTGTGACAGTGAAGGAACTGCGAGATATTTCCAAGTGAGGATGGCGAAGGGAACTTGCAGGGGGTGTGTCCTCCCTGTAGTAAAGGTTGCAGGTTCGGTAGGTGCTGCTGAGAGATCATGGGTGAGCTGTGGCAATGCATCTTGTAGATGGTGCAGCTTGGGGACAATGAAAATCAAATGACTGTGCCCAAACACTGCAGGGTCCTCTCAGGCCGAAATCTGAAATCCTGTCTCAGTCTTTGTCTTTACAAATCTATGAGATTGGTGGAGGGCAAGGAGCGGGAGGAACTGGAAGAGGGCACTGACAGCCCTGCTCGCATAGTTCCACACACACCTTTGGTGGGGGGGTGGTCTTCATTGACCACGCATCTGTCAGTGAAGTGAGCTCCCAACAATCCCTCTCAATCCAACCAATACTCAATTGCCTTTGATCTCGGACAATATTAAATCATTGTCAGCTTAAAAGATCCCAGAATGCTCTCCCTGGTCACCCGGCTGATTTATATCTCAACCAAAAACAGATGAACAGGTCGTGATCACATGCTCTGTGTGGGATCTTGCTGTTCAGCTTGGTAGGCAGTGAACCCCACTCCAGCAATCCTTCACTGGCCGCATAGAGCAGTGTAGGACATCCTGAGGGTGTGACCAACACTGTATAAGGACAACTATTTCTTCTTCAACTGCTTCAGGTGGTAACGGAGGGATGATGAGACTGGGGGATCAGGGAGATTGTCACGGTTAACGGCTGAGATCTGAGTGATGGAAAGATCAGTGGCACTTCAGGGCACCCGTTTGCTGTCTGTCTCTCACAGTCAGCAGGATGGACTGTCCGAGGTATCATGTACAGTGGACAAAGGAGTATGCCAGATGTCATGGTGCAGATTGTCTATCACTCTCCCCAGATTATGAACCATCGCTGGAGTGGAATGCTAAGAGTGGGACTTTGCGTTGATACGATGTTCACTTTCCCTTTGCTCAAGATGTATGTCCAGTTCTGGTACCCTGTTACAGGAAGGACAACATTAAGCTGCAGAGGGTTCAGAAGAGATTTATCAGGATGTTGCCAAGAAAGGAGGGTTTGAGTTATAAAGAAGTGCTGGATAGGTTGCAATGTTTTTCACTGGAACGTAGGAGGTTGAGGAGTCATAGAGTCACATAGCATGGAAACAGACCCTTCGGTCCAACCAGTCCATGCTGAACATAATCCCAAACTAGGAGTGACCTTATAGAGGTTTATAAAATCATTAAATAAGATTAATGGTCTTATCCCTAGGATGGATGATTTCCTGACTAGGGGACACATTTTTAAGGTGAGAGGAGAGAGATTTAAAAAAGACATGAGGCAAATTTTTTACACAGAGGGTGGTTTGCGTGTGGAATGAACTTCCTGAGCAAGTGGTGGATGTGGGTACAATTACAACTTTTGAAAGAAATTTGGATAAGTACATGAATAGGAAAGGTCTGGAGGGATATGGGCCAGGACCAGGCAGGTGAGACTAGTTTAGTTTGGGATTATGTTCGGCATGGACTGGTTAGACCAGAAAGTCTGTTTCTGTGCTGTTTGACTCTATGACACTATGAAGCTGAACATTGTGCGGATAATTCTGTCGCCCAGAGAGTTCAAATGGATGAGCAGAAACTGAATTGCTATAACGTCTGTTTTATTTATGAAAGTGACAGTTTGCTGGTGAATTATAAGTCATTGAGGCTGCTTTACCGCTCAATGTGCCTGTTAGTCAAAGCCATTCTTCAACTTGAGTGTCGTCTGGGAACAAATTAACATCAGAAACATAAATTCACTGTTACTTATGACCCGGACCAGAGCAGATAAACCGGGCCCACTCTTAATGAACCCAATAGACGGAAAGGTCACACACACTCAGCGAATCATTCATCAACACAATTAGCACATCCTGAAAATGATATCATTATAGATTCTGAATACAGGATAAGAGAGCAGGGAACTTCCAGTTTAAACCTTCAGATCCAACACTCAACCTGCAGCAAATTAGAAACAACCAAGATTTTAATTTTGATCAAATTCCTACCAATCTGGATTTTCACAGCTTTACAGTTCCACATACACTGGCTGTCAGTAGGGTATAATTCGACACATAGTGATGTTAACTAGAATACAATGCACAGTACTGAGGGAGTAAGACCATAAGATGTTGAGCAGAATTAGACCATTCAGCCCATTGAGTCTGCTCCACCATTCAATCATGGCTGACATGTTTCTCAACCCCATTCTCCTGCCTTCGCCCCATATCCCTTGATGTCCTTACTAATCAAGAGCTTATCCATCTCTGTCTAAAATACACTCAATGACTTGGCCTCCACAGCCCTCTGAGACAATGAGTTCCATGGATTTACCCAACTCTGGCTGAAGAAATGCCTCCTCATCTCAGTAATAAAGGATGGACCAATCGCTCTGAGGCTGTGCCCTTGGGTCCTAGTCTTCCCTACGAGTGAAAATATTTTCTCCATGCCCACTCTATCCAGGCCTCTCAGCATTCTGTACGTTTCAATCAAATCCCACATCATCCTTCTAAAGCCCATCATGTGCCACATTGTGTGAGGGTCAGTGCTGATGGAGTGCTGCACTGTCGGAGGGTCATAGCTAAGAGAGTGCCGCAGAGTCGGAGGGTCAGTACTGAGGGAGCGCCGCACTGTCAGAGGGTCAGTGCTGAGGGAGAGCTGCACTGTTGGAGGGTCAGTACTGAGGGAGTGCCACACTGTCGGAGGGTCAGTGCTGAGGGAGCGCTGCACTGTCGGAGGGTCAGTGCTGAGGGAACGCCGCACTGTTGGAGGGTCTGTAGCACTTCCATAGGTGTTTAATAGATTGTAGGCATTTTGTGACCTACTACAGTCACAAAATAGTTTGTAAATGCGAACCTTTCTTAAAAGGCATTTAAAGCTATACCTTGTTCACTGTTTAGACTGTGGCAATGTTCATAATAATTTATAGAGTGGAAAGCTGGCATTGTTGATTGTGCCTGTCTGCCCTGGGTCAGTTGCCCAATGTGTTCCTTACCCAGTGTCACTTGTGGCAACACTAAATCTGTCTGATGTGTTTCTCCCTTGTGTGCCCACTCTCACCTCTCCAGTAATCACCCGTAAATCCTTCTGACAGACAACATCTTCACTACCCTGAGTGACACAGACCTCACTGGGGTAGGTGTCAGTAAGGCATTCCTGCTGTGAATCAGTCATGGTCACAACAATATCTGCATTTCAAACGCTGGTTATACTGCCATTTAAATATCCCAGGAAAGTGAGAAGCAGACCCACATTGCCAACTGAATGCTACTACTCCATTGTATCTGGTTGAGTATTTGGTCTCTATGTGGCCTTGGACTGCATTGAAACTCACTGTTTCCAGGTACTCTGCTCCCCCACTGTGGGTCTCACTGATAGACACAAGATGGAGCCATCTCTTACTGATCTCTTTGAGATCTCCCGTCTTCACCAGCCTCTGGCCTCAGTTTTGACCCTTCCATGTTTGGCTTGTAGGGAACTTGGGAGGCAATGGCCTAGTGGTATTATCACTGCACTGCTAATTCAGAGAGCCAACTAATGTTCTGGGGACTTGGTTTCAAAACCCATCTTGGTAGATGGAGGAATTAGAATTCAATAAAAAAAATCTGGAATGAAGAGTCTAATGATGACCGTGAGTCCATTGCCAACTGTTGGGGAAACCCATTTGGTTCACTAATGCCCTTTAGGGAAGGAAACTGCCATCCTTACCTGGCCTGACCTACATGTGACTCCAAACTCACAGCAATGTGGTTGGTATTTAATTGCCCAGAGGGCAGTTAGGGATGGACAATAAATCCTGGCCTTGCCAGCAGCAGCCTCATCCCATGAATGAATTTTAAAAAAAACTTGTGAGGATTCTCTATTGATGGAGGAAGCAGGCACTATGTCAATATGGTCTTCAGCCAATGCCAAATGCTAACATCAAACGTGGAGATTGTTGTCTACAGAGACAATGTGGGCTCCAACACGTGTTTGACAGGGAGATGAAAGTGGAATGAGAGCCAGACTCAGTGAGGGACTGTTGCCCTTGATTGAGCTCAGGGCCTCATGCTGATGAGCTGATGGATAGAGAGGGTGTGAGAGACAGAGAATCAGGCTGCAGCCACACTGAGTCACGTTGATCAGAGCATGGACTCGAGTTGCATTTTACAGCCGAGGATCAGATTCCCTGTAGAGCCTCGGAAACCCTACTCCCAGTGGCTTGTATTAAATTTCACACACCGAGGAATGAGATAGCTGACGCTTCTGTCGCATTTTTATCTGCAGCGGGCTATCGGTCACCTGACCGAAAATGGGTAAGCAGCCCATCATCCCCTGCTTTCCCAGGGAATCAGTTTGCTGAGAAAGTTGTGCAATGCATGAGCTCTGTGTCAAAGCACAATTTGGGATTTAACAACCAAACGACAGACGCAGACTGTATTTATTCAAATGGGCTGCAGTAAAATATCATTTCCTTCCTATTATAATGCCCTGTTATCTGACTCCTTATAATCCCCAATCTTTGATGACACAAGACCATTATTACAAGCCAGTGCTCATGTTCATGGGGGTAAACATAAGGTAAGGACAACCAGAGGGGCCACTCATTATGGACTAACTAACAATGGCTCTGATCTCCCAGAGAGATAGCCCAGCTTTGTACCAAACTCAAGGCAGATCTATTTATTTTTGCTGCTTGGCTTCCTCCCTTTGTGTGGGCTAAATAATTCATGGAGAAATGAAGGGTTGCTGCACAGCATGAGTTATTGCTTTGCTGTAGCTCCCCGAGGCAACTGACATTTTAAAGACCCCCCCACCCCCACAAAGCCCAATTTGCAGGAGGTCCCTCAGTCTGAATGGAATGAAGGGAAAAGATTGATCATCACAAAGGAAAGCCTCGCGTTTCCACAGCACCATTCCCAACCTCAGGATGTTCCATATGAAGCATCCTGGCTTGTGGGAAACACCAGAGCTACTTGTGCACAGCAAGATTCCACAAGGAGCTCTGGGTTTATGCATCAGATATCTGTTTTGCTGTGTGGTGAAGCCTTACAATCTCGCTGCCAACACCATCGCTCTCCCCAGTAACAGGCTGAGATTAGGGTCAGTCTGCTCACACCCTCCATGTCCCATTGGATCCAGGGTCTAACCTCTTATCTCATATTCACACCACCTCCACGCCTACCAATTCCCACCATCATAACATCACCTGGCTTCACTCCCAATTATCCACTGCTAAAGCCTTCATCACATTTAGACTCAACTATTCCAACCCACTCCTAGCTTTTCTCCAACATTGTACCCTTTGTACAGTTGAGCTTGTCCAAACCTCTGCTGTCTGTGTCTTAACTCAGACCAAATCCTCCTCACCTCTTGCCCCTGTGCTCACCCACCTATACGGGCTCCCAGCCAAGTAATTGTCAGTCATTTTAAAATTCTCATTGTTGGTTTCAAACATCTCCACGGCCTAAAACCCTCTATATCTCTGTAATCTCTTCCAACCCCACAACTCTCTGATAGATCTACATTACTCTGATTCCAGCCTCTAAATGGTCTGATTTTAACTGTGAGACCTGGGTAACTGTGCCTTCAGTTGCCTGAGGCCATAAGCTCTGGAATTCCACGCACCTCGGACCCTCTTCCACTTTTTTTGTTCCAGACATCCCTTAAAACTGGTGATCATTTCACAAACATCTCAGAATGTGGCTCAGTGCCATTACTGTTTTATAAATGCTTTGGTTCACCTGTTATAGATCCATTTACTGTACACCTTTCCTTTACCCATCCACATGATACATGCCCTTACATTACATCGCTGTTTGTTATACAATTGCACACCCACCCGTTACCTGTCTGTTATGAACGCCCTCCCAATATACACCTGACTGGACTCCCAGCCCAACTGTTTGCTTTATGGCACTGTGGAGTCCAGGGACCATGTGCATATTGTTTTGTGGCCATTTGCTCTCACTTTTTTGTGTTTTTAGTTGCACTTCAACCCCACGTTCCTGATCTTTGGGCACCCGGTGCGGAGGGATACGGGCAGCTTGGAGGATCCCCTCATGGGTCTGCTCCTGGGCCTGGCAGTGGGCCGTGGAGGGGGTATTCACTTCTGCAAACTGCCTACCCCTCTTCTGTGGTTAAGTTCGACCCTGGGTGTCCTTGGGGAGAGAGCACTAGTCCATCAGTGCTCTTGATGCCTTTAGGAAGAGGTGGGCACTGCTGGGGATGCAGTACTTCATCTCCCCCTCCAACTCCATTTTAATTTAGCTCCTTCCTTGTCTCCCTACATCCCTCCCCACTTCACATTTGATGCTTTGCATAGCCCTTAATGAGCTTTGCTTGCAAATATTGATTTGGTTACACAGGTGTTTTTACAGGTGGTAGACAGTAGTTAAATAAAAATCGCAAAAATATGTCACAGTGATTTTGGTGATGGGAAGACCACTCACTTGTATGTTATAACACTTCTGGATAGAAAAGAGATATACACCCAACCATTTCACTCAGGTCTGTCACTCACAGTCTGTTACTCACCAGGCTATTTTATATCCATGTCACTATATACACACACATTACACACATTCCTGTTCCACATTCGCCCATTTTGCACCTACTTGATATAGAATCTCCTTTCATATACCCACCTGCTATATACCAGTCTGTCCCACACCCTTCCATTCATTCATTCCCATTACATAAGTGTGTTAAAATTGCCATGCAACAATTTATGATGAAGATGCTTTTTTGAGCTGAAACATGGAGGAAAAATTCAAATAATGTGGCAAACTGCAAAACATGGTCACTGGTCTATAGCTGTGCCAGTGAAGGATCTACACAATGAAACCCACAGGGAATGAATGGAGGATTTACCCTGGGACCCCACTGGGAACCTTTTTATATAGTACAAGATCAAAGTAAAAATGTCTTAGGGGACTCAGTGGTCTCCAGGGTAAATTTGTGATCAGCTGCCAGTGGAAGTGAGAGAGCCTGGTACAATTATAACATTTCACATTGGACAGGTACATGAATAGGAACAGTTTAGAGGGATATGGAGCAAACGCAGGCAAATGGGACTAGTTCAGTTCAGGATACCTGGTCAGCATGGACGGGTTGGGCTGAAGGGTCTGTTTCTGTGCTGTATTGCTCCATAACTAAACAATAAAAAGGGCTGTGGATGGTGGAAATCAGAAACAAAAACAGAAAGTACTGGAGAAACTCACAAGGTCTGGCAGCATCTCTGGGGACAGAGTTAATGTCAGTTCTGAAGAAGGGTGACTGGACCTGAAGCGTGAACTCTGCTTTGCCACCACAGATGCTGCCAGACCTGCTGACTTTCTTCAGTAATTTCTGCTTTTTCTCCCCCTGTTACATGTCTGTCTGTCATAAACACACTGTTATACAACTGCTGGTTAATACATCCACCCATTTTAAACCTATTCATTACACACCCACTTATTACACATTCAATTATTATATATAACCACCAGTTACACTTCTGTTCATTATACACCCATTCTTTATACATCTGCTCATTACACACACGCACTCACATAAACACATGCACTCACACTCACATAAACTCACACTCACTCACATAAACACACACTCACTCACATAGTCTCTCTCATACACATACGCACATACACACACGCAGAGACTCTCTCAGAAACACACACAGAGTCTCTCTCACACACACGTAAACACACACACACATACACACACTCACACTCACTCACATAAACACATACATTCATTCACATAGTCTCTCTCCCACACACACACGCACGCACACACATCTAGAGACTCTCTCAGAAACAGAGTCCCTCACACACACATCTCACTCACATTAACACACTTACTCACATACACACACACACACACAGAAAGTCTCTTTCATGCACACATACGCACACACACAGACATGCAGAGTTGTCTCACACACACACACTCACTCACATGGGCACGCACACACACATGCAGAGTGTCTCTCAGACTCACACGTACACACAGAATCTGTCTCACACACACACAGACGCAAAGTCTCTCTCTAATTGGGCCACACACTCACACACACACACTCGCTTGTATGCACACCCACACAAATAGTCTCTCTCTCACACACACACACAAAACACACACAATCTCACTCACATACACACACACACATGCAGAGTCTCTCTCTCTCTCACTCTCAACACACACACACACACAGTGCACACACAAACATACACACAGCCATTACACACCTGTCTGTTAAACTGGACCTTTGGTATTTATCTGCCTATTACACATACATGTAACATACTCCCCTGCCATACACTGGCCTGTTACAGACCCACCATTACACACCTGTCTTTTATATACCTACCTGCTATGAAAACAGAATATTACTTAAATGGCGAATGATTGCAGAATTCTGAGGTGTAGCGGGATTCTTGTGTTCTTTTGTGAGTGTTAGTGTGCAAGTACAGCAACTAATTAAGCAGGTTCATGGGATACTAGAGATAACAAGGTGTAGAGCTGGATGAACACAGCAGGCCAAGCAGCATCAGAGGAGCAGGAAAGCTGACGTTTCGGGTC
>NW_025968835.1:17817-19774 GCF_021869965.1 Rhincodon typus
TCGGTAGGCTTGAAATGGATATCGGTTTCCAGGTGGTTGCCCGATATGGAGATAGAGAGGTCCAGGAAGGAGAGAGAGGTATCAGAGATGGTCCAGGTAAACTTAAGGTTGGGGTGGAAGGTGTTAGTAAAATGGATGAACTGTTCGAGCTCCTCGTGGGAGCACGAAGCGGTGCTGATGCAGTCATCGATATAACGGAGGAAGAGGTGGGGGATGGTGCCAGTGTAGCTACGGAGGAGGGATTGTTTCACGTAACCTACAAAGAGGCAGGCATAGCTTGGGCCCATGCGCATACCTATGGCCACCCTCTTTGTCTGTAGGAGGTGGGAGGAGTTAGAACATAGAACATTACAGCGCAGTACAGGCCCTTCGGCCCTCGATGTTGCGCCGACCTGTGAAACCAATCTGAAGCCCATCTAACCTAAACTATTCCATTATCATCCATATGTTTATCCAATGACCATTTAAATGCCCTTAAAGTTGGCGAGTCTACTACTTTTGCAGGCAGGGCATTCCACGCCCTTACTACTCTCTGAGTTGAAGGAGAAGTTGTTAAGGGTAAGGACGAGTTCAGCTAAGCGGACAAGGGTATCAGTGGAGGGGGACTGGTCGGGCCAAGGCCATCTGCATGGGGAATACAAGTGTATAGGGACTGGATGTCCATGGTAAAGATGACATGTTGGGGACCAGGGAATCGGAAATTCTGGAGGAGGTGGAGGGCATGGGTGGTGCCACGGACATAGGCGGGGAGTTCCTGATCTGGGGGGAGAAAATGGAGTCGAGATAAGTGGCGATAAGTTCGGTGGGGCAGGAGCAAGCAGAGACAATGGGTTGACCAGGGCAGTCAGGTTTGTCGATTTTGGGAAGGAGATAGAAACAGGCGGTGCGGGGTTGGGGAACGATGAGGTTGGAGGCTGTGGCTGGGAAGTCACCTGAGGTAATGGGGTTGTGGATAGTCTGGGAGATGATGTTTTGGTGGTCGGGGGTGGGGTCATGATCAAGGGGGTGGTAGGAGGATCCAACGCATTATCCTCCGGCACTTCCGCCATCTGCAATCTGACCCCACCACCAAAGACATTTTTCCCTCCCCACCCTTATCTGCCTTCCGGAGGGAGCGCTCCCTCCGTGACTCCTTTGTCTGCTCCACACTCCCCACCAGCCCCACCACCCCCGGCACTTTTCCCTGCAACCGCAGGAAGTGCTACACCTGCCCCTACACCTCCCCCTCACCCCCATCCCAGGCTCCAAGAAAACCTTCCACATCAAACAGATATTCACCTGCAACAAAAACAAAGTTTGCTGGAAAAGCTCAGCAGATCTGGCAGCATCTGTGGAGGAGAAAACAGTTAACGTTTCGGGTCCGGTGACCCTTTCTCAGAACTGAGGAAAGGTCACCGGACCCAAAACGTTAACTCTGTTTTCTCCTCCACAGATGCTGCCAAACCTGCTGAGCTTTTCCAGCAACTTTGTTTTTGTTCCTGATTTACAGCATCCGCAGTTCTTTTGGTTTTTATTTAGATATTCACCTGCACATCTGCTAATGTGGTATATTGTATCCGCTGTTCCCAATGTGGCCTCCTCTACATCGGGGAAACCAAGTGGAGGCTTGGAGACCACTTTGTGGAGCACCTACACTCGGTTCGCGAAAAATGACTACACCTCCCAGTCGCGAACCATTTCAACTCCCCCTCCCACTCCTTGGACGACATGTCCATCCTGGGCCTCCTGCATTGCCACAACGATGCCACCCGAAAGCTGCAAGAACAGCACCTCATATTTCGCTTGGGAACCCTGCAGCCCAATGGTCTCAATGTAAACTTCACAAGCTTCAAAATCTCCCCTCCCCCGACCTCATCCCAAAACCAGCCCAGCTCGTCCCTGCTTCCTTGACCTGTCCATCTTTTCTCCCACCTATCCGCTCCTCCCACCTCAACCCCCACCCCCACCTCCTACCTAC
>NW_025968836.1:0-19769 GCF_021869965.1 Rhincodon typus
TTGGCCTGCTGTGTTCATCCAGCTCTACACCTTGTTATCTCTATCCTAGATCTAGTCCTGTGTAATGAGACAGGAATAATTAATGATCTCACAGTTAGGGATCCTCTCAGAAGGAGCGATCACAGTATGGTCGAATTTAAAATACAGATGGAGCGTGAGAAGGTTAAATCCAGTACCAATGTCCTGTGGTTAAACAAAGGAGACTATGAAGGAATGAGGGAGGAGTTAGCTAAGGTAGAATGGGAGCAAAAACTTTATGGTGGGTCAATTGAGGAACAGTGGAAGACTTTCAAAACGATTTTTCACAGTGCTCAGCAGAAGTATATTCCAGTGATAAGGAAGAACTGTAGGAAAAGAGAGAGCCAGCCATGGATGTCTAAGGAAATAAAGGAAAGTATCAGATTGAAAAAAAACACATACAAAAAAGCAAAGAGTAGTGGGAAACTAGTAGACTGGGAAATCTTTAAAGGCCAACAGAAAGTCACAAAAAAAGTTATAGAGAAAAGTAAGATAGATTATGAGAGTAAACTAGCTCAGAATATAAAAACAGGCAGCAAAAGTTTCTATAAATATGTAAATCGTAAATGAATGGCGAAGGTAAACATTGGTCCTTTAGAGGATGAGAAGGCCAATTTAATACCTGGGAATGAGGAAATAGCCGAGACACTAAACAGTTATTTCGTGTCGGTCTTCACTGTGGAAGACACAAATAACATGCCGAAAACTAATGGCAAGAAGGTTATAGCAGGTGAGGACCAAGAAACTATCATTATCACTAAGGAGGCAGTGCTGGGCAAGCTAATGGGGCTAAAGGTAGACAAGTCTCCTGGCCCTGATGAAATGCATCCCAGGGTACTAAAAGAGGTGATGGGGGAAATAGCAAATGCACGAGTAATTATTTACCAAAATTCACTGGACTCTGGGGTGGTTCCCGCAGATTGGAAAACAGCCAATGTGATGCCACTGTATAAAAAAGGAAGTAGACAAAAAGCAGGTAACTATAGGCCAGTTAGCTTAACTTCGGTAGCGGGGACAATGCTTGAATCTAAGGAAGAAATCTTGAATCATTAAGGAAGAAAAAGCAAGACATCTGGATATAAATTGTCCCATTGGGAATACCCAGCATGGGTTCATGAAGGGTAGGTCATGTTGAACTAATTTGGTGGAATTCTTTGAGGATATTACTTGCATGGTAGACAATGGGGAACCTGTGGATGTGATGTATCTGGATTTCCAGAAGGCATTTGACAAGGTGCCACACCAAAGGCTGCTACATAAGATAAAGTTGCACGGTATTACAGGTAATGCATTGGCATGGATAGAGGATTGGTTGACCAGTAGAAAGCAAAGAGTAGGGGTAAATGGGTGTTTTTCTGGTTGGCGGTCAGTGGCTAGTGGTGTGCCTCAGGGATCAGTGTTGGGACCGCAATTGTTTACAATTTACATAGATGATTTGGAGTTGGGGACTAAGTGTGGTGTGTCAAAATTTGCAGATGACACTAAGGCGAGTGGTAGAGCAAAGTGTGCAGAAGACACAAAGTCTGCAGAGGGATATAGATAGTCTAAGTGAGTGGGCAAAGGTCTGGCAGATGGAATACAATGTTGATAAGTGCGAGGTCATCCATTTTGGTAGGAATAACAGCAAAATGGACTATGTTTTAAATGGTGAAAAATTGCAGCACGCTGCTGTGCAGAGGGACTTGGGTGTCCTTGTGCATGAATCGCTAAAAGTAGGATTGCAGGTGCAGCAGGTGATTAAAAAGGCAAATGGAATTTTGTCTGCCATTGCTAGAGGGATGGAGTTTAAAAACAGGGAGGCTATACTGCAGCTGTATAGGGTCCTGGTGAGGCCACACCTGGCGTACTGTGTGCAGTTTTGGTCTCCTTACTTGAGAAGAGATATACTAACACTGGAGGGGGTGCAGAGGAGATTCACTCGGTTGATTCCAGAGTTGAGAAGGTTGGATTATGAGGAGACACTGAGTAGACTGGGATTATACTCATTGGAATTCAGAAGAATGAGGGGAGATCTTAACGAAACATATAAGATTATGAAGGGAATAGATAAGGTGGAGGCAGGGAGGTTGTCTCCGCTAGCAGGTGAAACTAGGACTAGAGGGCAGCGCCTCAAAATAAAGGGAAGCAGATGCAGGACTGAGGTCAGGAGGAACTTCTTCACCCAAAGGGTTGTGAATCTGTGGAATTCCCTACCCAGTGAAGCAGTTGAAGCTACCTCGCTGAATGTTTTTAAGGCAAGGGTAGATAAATTTTTGAACAGTAAAGGAATTAAGGGTTATGGTGAGTGGGCGGGTAAGTGGAGCTGAGTCTCAAAAAGATCAGCCATGATCTTATTAAATGGCGGGGCAGGCTTGAGGGGCCAGATGATCTACTCCTGCTCCTAATTCTTATGTTCTTATCTCAGATTCTCCAGCATCTGCAGTTCCTACTATCTCTAAATTACTTAATCAATTTTGTATTTTAGAAAAGGGCAGATCACATCAGATTTAAAACACGTTAGATGTGTGTTCTCGCTCATTTCAGCTTCGCTAGGCTGCTTGTCAAGATACAAACAAGGAGCAGGAGTAGGCCATTCAGCCCTTCGAGCTTGCTCTGCCTCTTTATTAACGAATGGCCCATCAGATGGTGACCTCTAGTCTATGTTCCCACCTATCCCTGATTCCTTTCACAACAAGAACCTGTCTATCTCTGCATTGAAAGTATTCAATGAGGCCGCTTCCACCACGTTTTCAGGGAGAGCGTTCAAAGATTCACGACCCTCTGAGAGAGAGAAAAATGCATAATCTTTGTTTTGAATGGGTGACCCCTGAATTTTAAACAGTGACTCCGAGTACTAGATTTCCCCGTAAAAGGAACCATCTTCTCCGTATTTACCCTGTCAAGACCCCTCAGGATGTTTTATGGTTCAAGCAAGTCAGCTTTGTCTTCTAAACAAGTCTAGACTGTCAATCTTTCCTCATCAGGCAACCCACTCATTCCAGGTATTAGTCTGGTAATCCTTGTCTGGATACTTCCAATGTATTTACAGTTTTCCTTAACTAAAGTGACTCATGCTATGCACAGAACTCCAGATGTGATCTCACCAATGCCCTGTACAACTGCATAACCTCCCTACTTTAGTGATAAATGATAACATTATATTAACTTCCCTGATTACTTGCTGAATCTGCACATGAACCTTTGTGATCCATGCATCTCAGAACTCTGTAATCATTCCCCATTCAGGTAATCTGCTTTTTTCATTCTGCCTGCCAAAATGGACAACTTCACGTTTTATATAAATTGTAAATATTTGAGGTCCCATCAGCAGTCCTTGCAGCACACCACTCATTTTATCTTGCCAACCTGAAAAGGGCCCATTTATGTTTGCTCTCTGCTTCCTGGTAGCCAGCCACCTTTCTGTCTGTGCAAACATGAGTCTTTATTGTCCACAATCACCTCTGATCCAGCATTTGTTACCTCCTCAAAGGACATCAATTGATTGAGCAAAACATGATTACCCTTTCCAAAAAATAACATATTGCCTGGTGCTAAAAATGCCCTTTTCAGGAGATAGTTTTGAAATCTGCTGTTTGGCATTCCCTAATTAGATATCATTAAAGAGCAATTCTTTATTTTTAATCCTTTTCCACATCCTACTTGTTTGTAAAGTATTTAAATTGTAGGATGAGCTGTTTGTTCACAGGGATGCTTAAAAAGGAGCTGAAACAAATGGATAGATATAACACAGTTAGTTTTTTTTTTAAAAAAGCCAATTGGATTTGGGAGTGGGTTCGGGGGACAGTCAACTGTATATGAGAGGTTAAGAATCCCACACCTATGAGGGCCTGAGAAAATGGGTAGGAGACGAAGCACTTAGTCTCAATCTAAACAAGGGGAAGAAAGAACATAAAGGCAGCTCATTGGTAACTTAAACATGGAGAGCAAGTACTTCAAAGTCAAAGTGATCATACTTGGTGGAGTAAAGGCTATGATGTTGGAGAAATTGGTTGCTGGTTAGAGCTGAGAATAATTTCCCATCAGATGGGAATCTTCTTTGAAGGTGTCCAGGTTGAGATCAGGATAGGAAGAGAATTCGCAGATGTTGGAGCTGTGATTTAACAATCGTGTGGTGTGAGTATAATTGTAAATCAGTTGATCCAGAAATGTCTCCTCCTGAGGAATTGCTGCTCTTCTTAATCCTTCCCCTCATAACTCCAGCACCCACTGCACCCCAGCCCTGCAAAATAAATCCGAAATTGTACGCCTTGGAAAATCAAGCTGCAGTCTACTAAGGAAGAGTATTGTGTTTGGACATTTTTTTTTCAAGAAGAACTGCAAAACGTTGACCTTGAATTTTATTTTCCCAAATGTTTGCGCTTGTAAATATAGAGTTACAAAGGCACACCCACAACTTTCCGGCTGTCTTGACAGTGGTTGGGCCAGGCATCTTGTAAAATGAGGTGTTACTGTGCAACCACATCCCTGGTGTTATGTTGGGGTAACGTTCTGGTCCTAAAAGATCAAGCCTGTTGTGTGCTGATGTATAATTCATGAGGGAGAAAGATGATGGTCTCATCCCTGCATTATAAGTCAGCAGGGGATTATTGTAGTACAAGAGTATTCATTTTTTTCTCTCTGCCATGTGGTTGTTGTGGCTATATGCAAAACTGCAGCTTGAGTATTCCTACTACAGACAAAACTATCCGGAAGTTTGCGTTTAACAGTTTACTGCATCATTTCTTTCCTCAAATACACAGTGGGGTTTGTACAGTATTGCATCTAGTGTTGCTGTTCCCAGTATAAACTGTTCAGAAAAGATGTACTGGGATGTTGCCAGGAATGGAGGGTTTGAGTTATAAGGAGAGGCTAGGACTTTTTTCTCTGGAGCATAGGAGGTTCAGTGGTGACCTTTATAGAGGTTCATAAATCATGAGGGGTATAGATAAAGTGAATGGCAAGAGTCTTTTCCCTAGGGTGGTGGATTTCAAGACCAAGAGATGAAAAATATTTAAGGGCATGAGGGGAAACTTTTGTTTTACACAGAATGTGGTTTGTGTGTGGAATAAATTTCCAGAGGAAGTGGTGGATGCGGGTACAGTTTCAATGTTTAAAAGACATTTGGATAAGTACATGAATAAAAAAATGTTTGGAGGGATATGGGCCAAGTGCAGGCGGGTGGGATTAGTTTAGTTTGAGGATTATGGTCGGTGTGGACTGGTTGGACCGTAGGGCCTGTTTCTGTGTTGTATGACTGCATGACATGCCCCGATCTGATGATTGGCATGTCTTGAGTGAATCGGTTTCAGCTGGCTGGTGAATTTGTAACTGGTATGGGCCTTGGTTTAAATTCCCCTCTCAGTCAAATAGCTCAATGATTTGCTGTGTTTTGGCTCAAAGTGAAATTTTTTTTTGGTTTGGCATTTTGGGGGATACACCTCACCGCAAGTTTGTGCCTTCAGAGCAGGCCTGGAAGTCTTTTTGTTGTCACATTTCATTTGATACAACAATCACTAAAAGCAAAATGTTAACCATAAGGTTTGCGCTGTGGGGTAAAGTAATTATGTCTAATCTTCAGTATTAAATATGTGTTTATATGTAAGATAGTCGGGCAATTTGAAGCTGTGGTAGTCACCCTGCCCTCAGGCTTTCTAAATGTGAGTGATGTATCCAGACTGTGGATGTTTGTCTATAATTCCAATGTTAAAAATAAATTAATGATGCTGAGTCTGATGTGCATGCTCCACAAACTATTCTCTGTAAAACCCATCATTGGAGCTGTGGCCTTTCCACTGATGGGCTTTTTTTAGTGACTAATATCTACTGAGGCATGTGTTGTTCTGAAGTGATTAAGGTGATTGTTATTCAGCGGGTTCAAGTGATTTCTGTTGGTATTTTGGCTTTGTGTTAACTATGCCATAATGTGGGATTCCTTTTGACATTCTGATTTTTTTTTGAGAAATCTATTGTTGGTTTCAGGATACAGGTTACCTTAGTAATGTGTTGCATTTGTTACTCCATCCTAGTTGTGGCATTGGGTCACCTTTTTAAGATTGCTGGAGCTTTTTGTGGTGGTTGTACTTCTATAGTGGTCTTGAGTCAGCAATTCAGGAATTCTAGAGTTAATAGCATTGAGGGACCGGAGATATGATGTCTCCCCATCAGGTGATGTTTGACTTGGAGGGGAAGCCAGAATCGCTAGTATTCTCAAGTTGCTGCTGCCCTTGTCCTTCCTGTTGATAAAGATTACAGACCGAGAAGCTGTTTAAGATGTAAGCTCATTGTGTAGTCTAGAGCATTCTGTACGTTGTAGGGCTCTTGTGGTGCAACAAAGTTGTCCTAACTTTTGAGCCAGGAGGCCTGGGTTCAAGTCTTACCTGCTGCAGAGGTGTGTAATAATATCTCTGAACAGATTGATTAGAAAATATCTTCGGCGCTGTAGCAAAATGCACTGTGGTGGCAGTAGAAGTTGTCAATATTGAATTCAGGAGCAGGGGCGCTAATTAATCAGTTTGCTCTGACCTGGATCACCTTGGATGATGGGTGCAGCTCTTGCCATCTGGGAGACTAATAATGAACGTCAGTCACGCTCCAGGGTTGAGTTTTGAAGACAATAGTGTTAAAGCAGCTTGACATTTAATAAAACTTGTGGACTTGAGTTTGTAGATGGCTGATTGACTGCGTTAAAAGAAACCAATCTTTTTTTTTCCGAGTAATTTCTTGAAAGTCATGTGCTTTGTGACATAAGTTAGTTTACTGTAGCCACCTGCCTATGTTTATAACTGTCGGTTTGCAGCTCCTACTTTGAGATTAGTTTGAACATTTTTTTGTTGGTGGCCAACCTGGAGAAGGAGAAGAGCTTCCTAGCCCAGCTGTCTTGTTTCTGTAAAATCTCTTGTTGTGAGTTTCGTCTGAATTCTGATTATTATCTAGACGAAGCCTCGATATTTTTGTCTTTCCTGAGCAAGCTGCTCTGGGAAAGATCTCAGCGACATCTGCATAGATTTGGTGATGCCTTTCTGCACCATAATATCATAGTGACAGCCAAGTAAACATTCCTCGCTGTATCCTTTTATCTAATGTTGTCAAGAATGAACGTTTTATTGTCAAAAAATGTTTATTTTGCAAAATGAAACTTTGTAGAGAGAAACCATTGCCCCCCACCTCTTTATTGGGGTGTGTGTATGTGTATGTGTATGTGTATGTGTATGTGTATGTGTATGTGTGTGTTTGCATGTATTTACGTTTTTGGAGTTATTTAGAAGGGTAAGCATTTATGTTTTCATGTTACAAAATAAGTATGTAAACTAGTTGTGCATGAATATTGTTTTGCTTATTATAAATACAAAGTTAATAATATAGAGAAAGCATATAATTGACAATATTGGGAACTAGGGAAAACAATTAACTTAACGTTGTGACCTGTACAGCAGTGGAACTTCAGAAAGGTGATGCAGTCCTCCCATTTAGTTATAACAATAGAGAGCCTTTGTGGATTAAAGACATTTAGCCCAACTGTTGGACAGGTTGCTGAGGAAGAGAAAGGAGCATATGGTGACATATTCGATATTCAGTACAAAACATTTGGAGGCTTTGCACCTCTCCATAATCTCAAAAGGCATCTGGATGGGGAAATGAATAGAAAGGGTTTAGAGGGATATGGGTTATATGCTGGAAAATGGGACGAGATTTATTTAGGATATCTGGTCAGCATGGACGAGTTGGACTGAAGGATCTGTTTCTGTCTGTATATCTTTACAACTGTATGATCGTTGCCCCTGTGTGACCCACTGTGTCTCCCAGAGCCATTGTGGGCAATTCAATCTGGTACCTAAGACAGGCAGAGGAAGTGGTTCATGGTCACTCAGAGCTACGAAATGTCAAGAAATATAGGTGTCCTTTTTACACACCTAACTGATTGCTAATTACGCTAACCCTTCTGCTGAAAGGATCCAAAGTTAATGCATGAAATAACAAGCTAAAGGCTTTTGAAACCATCAAACTTTTCCATTTTCACAAACTGTGCCATCCGAGTTTAAATAAAACTTTTCTTTCCCCTATCGCCCCTGCACCCATTGCTGTGATGTGAGCCCGAAACAAAGAAATGGCCTGATGCTGCTCCATGTTAATTGTTGTAATAAGTTATTTACTGGCACCAGGGTAAGTGGGCAACTCATAAAATATTATCTGTAATCAATATTTCGATTGAAGTTTAAAAGATGCTTGAGCATATTTACAAGAAAATGCATTATAAAACAAACAATAAGTTTTGTCCTTGTGCATAAAAACATAAAAACTAGGAGTAGGAGTAGACCTTTCAGCCTGCTCTGCCATTCACTACACTTATCATTGACCCTTTTTCCCAACACCATATTTCTACTTTTCCTCCATACTCCTTGATCCCTTTAATATCTAAAAGTCTATCAATATCTTTCTTGAATATACTCCGTGAACTGGCCTCCACTGCCTTCTGCATTAGTGAATTCCACAAGTTGACTACCCTCTGAGTGAAGAAATGTTTCCTCATCTCAGTCCTAAATGGCCTGCTCTGTATCCTGTGACTTTGATCCCTATTTCGAGACTCCCAAGCAGGGGAAACGTCCTCCCTGCATTTAGTCTGTGTAGCCCTGTTAGAATTATATACATATCAATCAAATTCCACCTCATGCTTCTAATCTCTGGTAAATACAGGCCCAGTCGAACCAATCTCTCCTTCTACAACAGTCCTGCCGGCCCCAGTATTAGTCTAGTGAATAAAAACAAAGTTGCCAGAAAAGCTCAGCAGGTCTGGCAGCATCTGTGAAGGAAAAAACAGAGTTAACAGAGTTAAGGGTTTGATGACCCTTCTTCAGGACTGTTCTGAGGAAGGGTCACCAGATCTGAAACGTTAACTCTGATTTTTCCTTCACAGATGCTGCCAGACCTGCTGAACTTTTCCAGCAACTTTGTTTTTGTTCCTGATTTACACCATCCGTATTTCTTTTGGTTTTTATTTAGTCCAGTGAATCTTTGCTGTGTTGGTCACCAAAGTCCTGTAGTTAGGCTTCCTTATTCTTGTCCTCCAATCTTCTTGCAATAAAGGCCCACAATGTGTTTTTTTTGCTTTTGTAACTGCCCATTTGCCAGTTTTCTGTGTTTATCATATGAGTCAACCAAAGTCTCTCTGAACATCAACATTTAGAAGTTAAATGCCTTTTTAAAATATATTCTGCTTTCCTATTCTACTGAAGTGAATGACCCGGTACCTTTGCATGGTCATACGCTCTCTGCTACCTTGCCCACTCTATTAACCTGTTTGTGTCAATTTGCAGCTTCCTTTTTAATGCACTTTCCTCAGCTTGAGTTCCCCTTTAGCTTTGCATCATCAGCAAACCTAGATACAGTGGTTTTAGTTTCTTTGTATAAGTTATGAATATAGTTTGTGAATAGCTGAGGTGTCAGCATCGATCCTTTGTTGTGTTTCGTTGTCAAGTTGGCAGGCTGTCACTAACGCACTGTTTTACTTGGTTTTTTGCTTCCTGTCCATTGTTAATCTTTAATCCAATCTAATGTATCCATCCTGATTTCATGTGCTTATCTGGAGTGTTAATCTTTTGTGTCTCAATTTACTGAATCCATTTTGGAAATCTAAGTACATGATATTGACCAGCACCCCTTTATCTACCCTCGCCAGGTGCATCCTCAAATAACTGTACTAATTTTGTCAAATACTCTTTACCTTTTGTAAACTCGTTGAGTTTGTCTGATCACAGAATGAGTTTTTTTAAGTGCTTTGTTAGGTCTTCATTAATGATGGATTTCAACACTTGACAGTAACTGCTGTTAAGTTACCTGTTTTGAAGGTCTTTGTTTCCCCCGTCTCCCTCAGTCCTTGTACATTGCAACATTCCATACCATTGGAGAATTCTAGGGAATTTTGGAAAATCACGCCCATTTTAATTCTTTCATGAGATGTGTGCATCACTGGTAAGGCTAACGTATGTTGCCCATCACAATTGTCTTGAACGGAGTGACATGCAAAGCAATTTCAAAGCCAGTTAAGAATCAACTGCTTTGTTTTGGCTCTAATGTCATACATAGGTAAGGATGGGAAATTTGCTTCCCTAAATGACTTCAGTGGACAAAATGGGATTATGCGGCATTAAATAATGATTTTGTGGTCACTGTAACTGAGACTGGCTTTATATTGAATTGAATTTAAATTCCCCCAACTGTCATGGTGGGATTTGAACTTCATATCGCCAGAACATTAACCTGGGTCTTGGAATTACTAGTTAAGTGACATTGCCTCCACGCCAACATTTTCCCATTGCATCCATTGTCTGTGCAGCTGCCTCATTCAAACTCATAGGATTTAAGGGTTCTGAGGAACTGTTCAATTTTTGGCCCTTGAGTGTCAAACAATTTGTCCTTTTTGGCTAATGTTAATGACCTAAAGTTCCTCACTATTTATTAATCCCTTGGTATAGTCTCTTTCTGGCATGTAATTGTATTGTGAAGACTGGACACTTTTTGCATTTGTTAAATTACTCTGCCATTTTCTTATTAAGCATGATAACTTTGTTAGGAAGAGTTTTGTGAATTTTGTTACAAGGAACCAACATGTACTTTAATTGATTTCCACCTTTTAAAATGTGTTCACTCACTCCTGGCCAATTTACCATCTTTTACCCTTTCTATTAGGTCTTTGCTTGCCTTAGCTGATTTCTCAACTCACTCCTATTTACAACATCATAAGCCACTTTTTTTTATTTTTAAGTTGGCAAAATGAGCGCAGAGCTTGCAAGGTTAGGTTGTTTGATGTGGATTGGCCAGAAGCTTGATTAATGAGTAGGAAACTCTTAATAAAAATAATCGATTTTTTTTCAGCCTTGCAGTTAGGGAGCAACAATCAGACAGGGAAAGGCTTATGGAAAGAATTGCATAATTGCTGAATTAACATGTTATGGTGGAACTGCGCTGTTTACTGAATGCCCTCTTGTGTTAATACTGTATTGGTCATTGATGCTTTGGTCTTAGTCTCCTTATTGACCCTAAGCTTTGACTGCAGCCTGCTTTCTGTTATTTGCACACTAATCGCAGAAGTAGGCCAATCAGTCCTTCAAGCCTGCTCTGCTATTTTGAATCTCACATTTCTTACCTACTCCTGATAACCCTTGATTCTCTTATCAATCAAGAATCTATGTACCTCTGCCTTAAAGCATTCAATGATCCCACCAGCACCACCTTCTGAAGCAGAGAGTTTCAAAATAGCACAATCCTCTGATTGTGGTCTAACTGGTCTGTAGTTTATATCCTGTCTGCTGCCTATTTCCGTCCTTTCTTGAATACAAGCATTGTATTTGCTACATTTCAGCCCAATGGAACCTTTCCAGAATTCTTGAAAATCAATACCGACCCATTTGTGTTGGCCACCTCCTTAGCCATCTCTTTTAAGACCCTCAGAAGAAGTCCATCAGGACTTGTCAGCCCCCAGCTTCATCAGTTTGCATGGTACTGCTTCCCTAGTGGTCCCTCTACTTCATTGACTAACAGAGCTACATCTCCTTTTCCATTCTGCCTACCTTCTTAAAATTTTCTTTTCCCCAGAATGTTTGTTTATGTCCCATGTAACCATGTTTCTGTAGTGGTATTTAGATCTGGACCGTTCATTTCCATTTGTGTCTCTAGTACATTTTATTTTTATATGTATGTTTGACATGTTTTTCTTTACATAGACCTTTATTTGGTGTTGTGCAATGACCATTAAACTCTGTCCCTTCCTGTAATCATAGAAGTGTGGAAGCAGGCCATTTGTCCCATTAAGTCCACACCGACCCTCCGAAGAGCACCCCACCCAGACTCAACCCCTTGCCCTATAACCCTGCATTTCCTGTGGCTAATCCACCTAAGCTACACATTGCTGGGCACTGTGGCCAATCCACCTTACCTGCACATCTTTGGGCTGTGGGAGGAAACCAGATCACTCAGCCGAAACCCACGTAGACGCGGGGAGAATGTGCAAACTCCACGCAGACAGTCACCCAGAGGGTGGAATCGAACCCGGGTCCCTGGTGCTGTGAGGCAGGAGTGCTAAACACTGAGCCACCGTGCTGTTCTTGCCTTTACTCGAATTGTTACACTGCAGACTGTTTTCTTAAATTTTCAAAACTTCCTTCACTTTGTTCCTTCTCCATCTCTCCTAGTTTAATTCCTATCCGCTGATCTGGTTACAACACGCAAAGGGACACGGATATCAGTCCAGATTCAGTGGAGCCAATCCAAAAGAACAATGCTGTTTTTCCACTGTCCTGGTACCAGATCCCCATGAACTGAAACCCCATTCCTCCCACACTATTCTTTGAACAACACATTTAAATCTGTGATCAACTTGCCCTAGTTGAAACTCTGCATAGTTACCTGAGTCGCTTGTGAATTAGCATTGGATCAAGCATTTCATACCTGCAAACTTTATTATGGCTTTGTGTATGCATGAGTCGAGGTCGCTTACAAAAAAAAAATCATAGCTATGGACCCAGAAGGTACTCTGGAAAAGCACCTCCTAATCTGAGAAATATTCAGAACCACTTTGCCCGGGTTAGGAGGTCTGAGATTATTTGCCTGAGTTTGCCTGTTTTTATTAGCATTTTTGCGACTCTCAGCATGTTGTGTATGGGCGGACACCATATGTGTATTGAATTATAAGACTTGCAGATTGCATGTGGGCCGACTGAATGAACTGGTAGAGTTTTCCTGTACACCTTTTCTCGAATGTTTATGCAATACGACAGTTCTTGACTCAGACTGCCTACTGTATTGGTTGATAGTCAATCATAAATAGCCATCCTGAATTCTGGACAAACAAGGAATTCGTATCTTGGATAGATGATGGAGTTGAACTGCATGTGTGCAGATTGTAAAATATTTCGTGCCACAGAAATAAAATGTTCTGGACCAAAACTTGTGACTTTTTCCTAACTGTTTCTTGTGCGCTTGATAGACCATTTTAAAAAATGTCTGTCATGTGACGAAGCACCCACTGTACTGTCTTTTCATGACAATATTACATCGCTGACAGAAAATAATAGGTGAATTTCAATAACTTGGTGCACCGAGCTCGGCTTTGTACGAAGGTATGGCTCTGACTCCAGAACTTGGAATTTTGAAAACATTCGGTGACAGGATAAACTTTCTTTTCCTAAAAATGTATGCTTTTTATTGCTAATGTTGTTAGCTTTAAAATATTATGAATTGTCTGAGCTTCTGTGATGGTATTCATCATAGTTGTCAAAATGAGAGCAGAGCTTTCAAGGTTAGGTTGCTTGATGTAGATTGGCCATAAGCCTGATTAGTGAGATGGACGCTCTTAATAACATAATTGATTTTGTTTTGAGCCTTGTAATTAGGGAGCATCAATCAGACAGAAAAGCTTATGGAAAGAATTGCATAATTGTTGAATTAACATGATGAGGCAGAACTACACTGTCCACTGAGTGCCCTCTTCCCTTGTTAGTATTGTAGGGGTTGTTGATATTTTGGCCTCTGTTTCCTTATTTACCCTAAGCTTTGAGCGTAGCCTGCTTTCCGTTATTAGGACTCTAATTGCACTGAGGGATGTTTGTGAATAGGGATGTGGTCTTTGCATTTCACAGTGAGAATCGGTCACCCCTTGCTTGGCTGTCACACAGAAGGACGCAGAGTAAACTGTTGCCAACCAAGTCACCTAACCTCCATGTGATAAGGGCCTCCTCCAGTTGAGAAATGTAATTATTTTTCCTGTTTCCGAGATCAGTCAGCTTGTGACTGCCCTCGCTGCAGAACCACAATTGTGAATTGCGTGTTTGCAGACAGAGGAGATTTGGATCACGTTTGTCTGGGCCTGGATTTAACCTGGGATCCTGGAGATGAAAGGCCTATAATTAATCTGCTGCACCACCCACTTCCCTTTGGAAACACTCCTCCATTTGACTCCGTGTCTCCTGGAGGGAAGGATTAAATGCATGTATTTACCAGGGATGTAAAATCGGGGATACATTTTATTTCCTACAGGAAAAAAAAAGCATGAGGAAAATAAATTTTGAGCTCACAATTTGCCTTCGGTGCAAATAACCACGAACAGAACATCAAAAGTTACCCACCAAAATGAGTCCCAGATAAGCCCTTGGTCACTTGTAGCTTGCTAATTGTAAAGAAGGCTTTCACTTCGAAATGACGTGATTTTTGTTCGAGATCTGTTCAAGAAGACCTAATTTGCAATAAAACATGAAAGTAAAGTTATGCAGCGTACAGTTACTAGTTTGAGGAATCACCTCAGTGTATTCTGCTGATGGTTTTGATAATAGTTTTATGTTGGCTTCTGTGCTGTAAGTCTCGACCCTGAATTTCGAAATGGATCTGTAACCTGTCAAGAAGACTTTTTGCATGATCCACAAGGTTAGAGGCCCTTAGGAAAACATAATTATCGTAAAAGCAATACGTGTGAATTATAAGCATTTACCTGAGGAAGAAATATTGCCTGCCACTCGTCGCTGGCATTGACCTCTGAATGAAGTTGAAGGGTCCAGTTCGTGTGATCATCGTCTATTAACACCTTACCAAGCAACAAATAAATCTGCGAGGAAACAGGTTACTCATGAGAGTGCAGTAGTCAGAAACTTCAATGCATTGGTTGAGAATCAACCAGAAAAGGTCAATGTAATTGCTGTGAAGGGCAGTACTCTGCAAGAGATAGTGGCCAAGAAGCCAGCCATATTTTCTATCATTTAACCCTGATCTATTCCAGGTATAAAGTCAGAAGCACAGCTTGAGAGGATGTCCAGCCGACATGAAATATTTTGGAAAATCAAAAGATATCAGGGCAGATTTTCCATGGAGTGTCAGGTGGGGAGGAAAAGTTAAGGGAAATAGAAGTGGGCAAGCTCAGGAGACCAGAGGAAAGGTTCTGAGCGTAGAATCGAGTCCATAACGGGGAAGTTGGGTCTGCAGCAGGTGAGGTGGGCTCAGATCCGCTGGGGGTGAGTGGGAGTGTGGGGGGAGGAGTGGGTCTGTTCCAGCACAGATAAAGGATGGGGTTCATCTGTGGACTGGAAGTGGGGTGGTGGGGTTTGCATCTCCAGGAGGTTGAAGGTGTTTTGTCTGTCGGGCCCGTAGCAGATGTTGGAGGTTGTTGGGTCCAGAGCAGGTGGAGATGTCAGGCCAGGGTCTGTGAGGTGTCAGGGGTCTGTGGGAGGTGGGGTTTGTTCAATAGTTACTCAGGAGTTGCACCATGTATGGCCTAACCTTTCCTGAGTAAGCTTTTACTTAATTTAATTGGAACCTTCCAAGTTCTCCACTTCATATAGAAGCTTTGAGGGTTCGAAGTGTAGGAGAATTGCCCAGTGGAATCTTCAATCTCCTAGGGATTTCTTTCGGAGTCTGCAACGCTAGGGATTGTGCACGGTCTTGATACAGAGCTCCCATCTATGCTGGATTATTGTCTTGTCAGCGGAAAATCTGAGCCACAAAAGCAAAGTTGCTGGAAAAGCTCAGCAGGTCTGGCAGTATCTGCGAAGAAAACAATCAATCAGAGTTAACGGTTCGGGTCCGGTGACCCTTCCTCAGGACTGTTATGAGGAAGGGTCACCGGACCCGAAACGTTAACTCTGATTGATTGTTCTCTTCGCAGATACTGCCAGACCTGCTGAGCTTTTCCAGCCGCTTTGTTTTTGTTCCTGATTTACAGCATCTGTAGTTCTTTCGGAAAACCTGCGCCATGATGTTGCAGGGGTGGCACGGGGAGGTAAGCAGCAATTTCCTCTGACTTGTTTGTTGACCTTGTTGTTGTGGTTGCATTTGTTTTATTTATAGCATGGCCACTGAGATTCATTTCTGCATGCACTGACTATTGAAACAGTTGGAGTTGCCATGTATTTTAATTAGGTCTCTCCTTGCTGTCCATTTCAAAAGCATGTTTATGTTCCTGCAACAGCTGGAAGCTATTCACTGTCCACAACTGATGACTAATTTCACATTTGCTGCACTACTGCTGTTAAATATGGTTCAGTTTTGTTTTAAAGAGCAATTGTAATGTCCTATTTGAAATTGACCATCTCAGCCGAGACCCGAGATCTTTCTGGTCTCTGCCAACAGATCAGCAGTATCTACCCCTCTTCACCTGGGAACCTTTGCCTATCCCTGAGCTTATTGTGAATAATGCGTTGACAACATGACCTTGACTGAGTAATAACACGTCTTTTCCTTAATGAGATCTTCCTTTCTGGATGAACTTTCCAACACTTGGCCAAGCCACTGTAATGATTTAACATTGTCAACACCAAATCACATCTTGGTCTCATTCCTTATTCCGCTGGTACCTTCTGCTCCTTTGAATATCTTCGCTTGTTCCACTTCACTTCTCTGATTTAAAATCCTTGTTCTGTTCTATTCACCCAAGTACCACTGCTTTGCTAACTTATCTTATGCACTGGCTGTGACTTCTGAGTTCAATGTGCTCTTGTTTTCACTCATTTCTTGTTTTATGGAAAATCTCTGAACTTGTTGTCTCATGTGACTTCTCAATTCTCATAGTGTCCATCATTAAAGCCATTTCTGAAGATCTCCTTCTGTATCCACTCCTGAACAAAAAGCTATTTTCCCCAATTCATTGAGAACTGCACTTTAAAATTTTTAACTTTAAGCCTTTAGAATTCACCACATCATTTCTACAACTTAGTCAATCTCTCACCTGTACTGTCGGTTCCCTTTAAAACCACTGATTTGATTTATTTATTATAGCTACCTGTACCGAGGTACAGGGAAAAGTTTTTTGTTTTGTGTACAATTTGACAGATCATAACATGCAAAGATCATAGGGTGACTGAACAGTGTTGCAACAAAGGTGCACACATAGCAAGATCAACATTAGATTTGAAATTTGAGAGATCCATTCAGAAGTCTGATAACATTATCTTGGTTCTGCCCCATTGAGCCCAAGGTATGCAGTCCTGAAGGTCTCTGACTGTCAACTAATTTAACTAGTCATCTCTGGATTGCCTACAGGATTCACCTTGCTCCTTTTCCAAAACTGATCATTATTCTACAATTATGAATGGATAACCCCATGACTTCTTTACTGGTGTCCATTGCCTTAAACTTCTCCTCAGCAAGGGTCTGGAAGTAATGGATTTGTTTTGTATTTGAGTACCGTGTTCAAGCTTGGGAATTCGTGTAACCTGATTGGAAATACAGTGGGTGTGGTTGAAAAGACAGCATTCTTCAAATCAGATGTTATATTGATGTCCTGTTTGGTTTTTCATGTGTAAAGAGGAAACCTAGATAAATATAACATCTCACCATGTCTTCAGAGCAAGTCCAAGCACTTTGGAATCAAATTTCTACTTAGAAAATGCAAAAGGCAAACTTGCCAGTCAATTTATTGAAGATTAAGGCCTCAGCAAACCACAAGTTGGTGATGTTGATGTAGGAAGGTATATTGACTGAGATACTGTGTGAGTTCCTATAATAGTGACATCAGATCTCATGGCTGCCTGAATAACAGGTAGGCACTCTGATTCAAATCTGTTCTGAAAACTGAGACACCCAACCTTACAACAACATGCTAACTGATATAATTGCAGTACTTAAAAATCAAAGGATTTTCAAAAGTAAATAGAAACAAGTTGGTGAGTCAGTAACCAGTGGGTGTGAATTTTAAGAAAGAGGTTACGAGAAATCATTTTTAATGCAGAGGATTATTAGGACATGGCTACCTCCTGTGCTGTAATTGGTTTCTGTGAGCATTTATATGTTCCTGCATGGTGGCTGAAGGACCCACTTGACACCAGTTGAGGGATACCTTGGAAATGGTTAAACATCTGCTATTTCCTCATGATGAATGCAACTTACTCTGAAAAGGCTGGTGCAATTACCTTCCCGTTGTGGGGGAAGATGTGATACTTACGCTGTTGACATTTGGTGACCGAGGCCTACCCAGATTGAGGGCAAGTTATGAATTCAATATCATCTATGCTCCTTTTGAGAAGTCTCTCGGGTGGTTACTAACGTGTTTTATGTTTGAGAGATCAGTCTTCAGTTGCAGATCCCAGTGTTCTAAGAGTTAATTCAAGAAATCTCACTGTGTCGCAAAATTCGTCTTCAACAGCTTAGATTTTCCTGCTTTGTGGTGGAATCTTGTCAAGTTGACTCTGTTGCTCTCTTCAGGGTGACGAAACAATTTGCAGCGTCTTTCGGTGTTTCTACTCTGTTGATAATTTTCAGGACGTACCTCATCTTGGTTTGAAAAATGCTCTTATACCCAATGGAAAGGAAGTGCCACCTTAAGTGTGGCAGCAATAAAGCATATTTCCAGTTGTTGTGATTGATTGCAGTCTGAGGAAATCAGGGCAAGTTATTTAAAAATATGGTGTGATCATGCGATATACAACCAGTTTTAGAATTGAAAATTAAAGGTCTGGAATGATTTTGGCAATGCCCTTATCCTATCATTGGATATCACTGAATCAGTTCTCAATCAGTCCAATACAACGCAATTTTCATAGAATCATATAATCCCTAAAGTGTGAAAGCAAGTTATTCAGTCTGTCAAGTCCACAATAGACCCTTCAAAGAGCATCCCACCCAGACCCACTCCCCTACCCTATCCTATCCCTGCATTTCCCATGGCTAACCCACCTAACTTAGACACCCCCAGACATTAAGGATAATTAGCTTGACCAATCCATCTAACCTTCACATCTTTGGACTGTGGAAGGAAACCGAACCACCCAGAGGAAACCCACGCAGACGAAGGGAGAATGTCTGTGTGGAGTTTGCACAGTCACCCGAGGCTGGAATCTAATCTGGGTCCCTGTCTCAGTGAGGCAGCAGTGCTACCCATTGAGCCACTGTGCTGCCCCATTTGAAATGGCAACACTCCCCCAGAGAAATGTGAGATTTGTACTGTCTGAGCAGTAGAAACATTCTCAGCTTCTTTCTTCTAGGTCCATGCTTGCAGTTTTTAATTCACTTGCTGCTATAGAGGTAACTATCAGTGCATAATGCAAGTCATTTCATTAAGCAATGGAAATTGGCTTTGTATCTGTAATGGATGCGGTGGTGGTGCAGTGACAGTGTTTTGACCCAGAGGAGAATGGGTTTCGAATTCCACAATGAGAGCTGTTTGAGTGTTGTTGTAAAAAACTGTCTGCTTCACGAATCTGCCGACCTTATCTAGCCTATCCTACATAGGACTCCAGAAACACAGCAATTCAGTTGACATTCAACCAGTCACTTGGTTAAAGGATAGTCAGTGATGGACAACAGATAATGGCACGATGGCGCAGTGTTTAGCACTGCTGCCTCACAATGCCAGGAACCCGGGTTTGATTCCAGCCTTGGACGACTGTCTGTGTGGAGTTTGCATGTTCTCCCCATGTCTGCGTGGGTTTCCTCTGGGTGCTCTGGTTTCTTCCCACAGTCTAAAGATGTGCAGGTTAGGTGGATTGGTCATGCTAAATTGCCAATAGTGTTCAGGGATGTATAGCTGAGGTGGGATGTAGGGGAATGGGTCTGGGTGGGATGCTCTGACAGTCGGTGTGGACTTGATGGGCCAAAAGGGCCTGTTTCCACGCTGTAGGGATTCTATGATTCATTTTATGAGATGCTGGCCTGGTTGGGGACCTCCACAGCCCATGAAAGAATGGAAAAAGAAACTGAGATAACAAGGTGTAGAGCTGGATGAACACAGCAGGCCAAGCAGCATCAGAGGAGCAGGAAAGCTGACGTTTCGGGCCTAGACCCTTCTTCAGAAATGGGGG
>NW_025968837.1:0-794 GCF_021869965.1 Rhincodon typus
AGGGTAGGTACATCATCGCTACTGCTCAGGGTAGGTACATCATCGCTCCTGCTCAGGGTAGGTACATCATCGCTACTGCTCAACATAGGTACATCATAACGAGTGCTCAGCATAGGTATATCATCACTACTGCTAAGCATAGATACATCATCACTACTGATCAGGGTAGGTACATCATCGCTACTGCTCAGCATAGGTACATCATCGCTACTGCTCAGGGTAGGTACATCATCGCTGCTGCTCAGCATTGGCACATCATCACTACTGCACAGCATAGGTAAATCATCACTACTGCTCAGGGTAGGTACATCATCGCTACTGCTCAGCATAGGTACATCATCGCTACTGCTCATTTGAGGTACATCATCGCTACTGCTCAGGGGAGGTACATCATCGCTACTGCTCTGCATAGGTACATCATCGCGACTGCTCAGCGTAGGTACATAATCGCGACTGCTCAACATAGGTACATCATCAAAACTGCTCAGCATAGGTATATCATCACCACTGCTCAGGGTAGGTACATCTTCGCGACTGCTCAGCATCAGTAGAGCATCGCTACTGCTCAGCGTAGGTACATCATCGCTACTGCTCAGGGTAGGTACATCATCACTACTGCTCAACATAGGTACATCATCACTACTGCTCAACATAGGTACATCATGGCAACTGCTCAGCATAGGTACATCATCGCTACTGCTCAGCGGAGGTACATCATCGCTACTGCTCAGGGTAGGTACATCATCACGACTGCTCAGCGGAGGTACATCATCACTACTGCTCAGCACAGGTAC
>NW_025968837.1:1294-2825 GCF_021869965.1 Rhincodon typus
GATGATGTACCTACCCTGAGCAGTAGCGATGATGTACCTACCCTGAGCAGTAGCGATGGTGTACCTACCCTGAGCAGTAGCGATGATGTACCTACCCTGAGCAGTAGAAATGATGTACCTGCACTGAGCATTAGCGATGGTGTACCTGCACTGAGCATTAGCGATGGTGTAACTACGCTGAGCAGTAGCGATGATGTACCTACCCTGAGCAGTTGCGATGATGTACCTACCCTGAGCAGTAGCGATGATGTACCTGCACTGAGCATTAGCGATGGTATACCTGCACTGAGCATTAGCGATGGTGTAACTACGCTGAGCAGTGCGATGATGTACCTACCCTGAGCAGTAGCGATGATGAACCTGCACTGACCAGTAGCGATGGTGTACCTATGTCGAGCAGTAGTGATGATGTACCTGTGCTGAGCAGTAGTGATGATGTACCTCCGCTGAGCAGTCGTGATGATGTACCTACCCTGAGCAGTAGCGATGATGTACCTCCGCTGAGCAGTAGCAATGATGTACCTATGCTGAGCAGTTGCCATGATGTACCTATGTTGAGCAGTAGTGATGATGTACCTATGTTGAACAGTAGTGATGATGTACCTGCGCTGAGCAGTAGCGATGATGTACATTCCCTGAGCAGTAGCGATGATGTACCTAACCTGAGCAGTAGCGATGATGTACCTAACCTGAGCAGGAGCGATGATGTACCTACCCTGAGCAATAGCGATGATGTACCGACCCTGAGCAGTAGCGATGATGTAACTACGCTGAGCAGTAGCGATGATGTACCTACCCTGAGCAGAAGCGATGATGTACCCATGCTGAGCAGTAGCGAAGATATACCTACTCTGAGCAGTAGCAATGATAGACCTGCACTGAGCCGTAGCGATGATGTACCTATGCTGAGCAGTGTTGATGATGTACCTGTGCTGAGCAGTAGTGATGATGTACCTACGCTGAGCAGTAGCAATGATGTACCTTCCCTGAGCAGTAGCGATGATGTACCTACTCTGAGCAGTAGCGATGATGTACCTGCACTGAGCAGTAGCGATGGTGTACCTACGCTGAGCAGTAGCGATGATGTACCTACCCTGAGCAGTAGCGATGATATACCTACGCTGAGCAGTAGCGATGGTGTACCTATGTTGAGCAGTAGCGATGATGTACCTACAATGAGCAGTAGCAATGGTGTACCTATGCTGAGCAGTAGTGATGATGTACCTGTGCTGAGCAGTAGTGATGATGTACCTACCCTGAGCAGTAGCGATGATGTACCTATGCTGAGCAGTAGTGATGATGTACCTACGCTGAGCAGTAGCGATGATGTACCTGTGCTAAGCAGTAGTGATGATGTACCTACCCTGAGCAGTAACGATGATGTACCTACGCTGAGTAGTAGCGATGATGTCCCTACGCTGAGCAGTAGCGATGATGTACCTACCCTGAGCAGGAGCGATGATGTACCTATGCTGAGCAGTAGCGATGATGTACCTACCCTGAGCAGTAGCGATGATGTACCTACCCTGAG
>NW_025968837.1:3325-3885 GCF_021869965.1 Rhincodon typus
ATCATCGCTACTGCTCAGGTTAGGTACATCATCGCTACTGCTCAGCATAGGTACATCATCGCTACTGCTCAGGGAATGTACATCATCGCTACTGCTCAGCGCAGGTACATCATCGCTACTGCTCAGCGTACGTATATCATCACTACTGCTTAGCATAGGTACATCATCGTTACTGCTCAGGGTAGGTACATCATCGCTACTGGTCAGGATAGCTACATCATCACTACTGCTCAGCATAGGTACATCATCGCTACTGCTCAGGGTAGGTACATCATTGCTACTGTTCAGCATGGGTACATCATCGCTATTGCTCAGGGTAGGTACATCATCGCTACTGCTGAGCATAGGTACATCATCGCTACTGTTCAGCATAGTTACATCATCGCTATTGCTCAGGTTAGGTACATCATCGCTACTGCTCAGTGCAGGTACATCATCGCTACTGCTGAGCATAGGTGCATCATCACTACTGCTTAGCATAGGTACATCATCGCTATTGCTCAGCATAGGTACATCATCGCTACTGCTCAGGTTAGGTACATCATCGCTACTGCTCAGCA
>NW_025968837.1:4385-4804 GCF_021869965.1 Rhincodon typus
ATCATCGCTACTGCTCAGGTTAGGTACATCATCGCTACTGCTCAGCAAAGGTACATCATCGCTACTGCTCAGGGTAGGTACATCATCACTACTGCTCAGGGTAGGTACACCATCGCTACTGCTCAGGGTAGGTACATCATCACTACTGCTCAGCGTCGGTACATTATCGCTGCTGCTCAGGGTAGGTGTATCATCGCTACTGCTCAGCATAGGTACATCATCACTACAGCTCAGCAGAGGTACATCATCACTACTGCTCAGCATGGGTGCATCATCGCTACTGCTCAGGGTAGGTACATCATCACTACTGCTCAGCGTAGGTACATCATCGCTACTGCTCAGCGTAGGTACTTCATCGCTACTGCTGAGTGAAGGTACATCATCGCTACTGCTCAGCATAGGTACATCATCGCTACTGC
>NW_025968837.1:4904-5685 GCF_021869965.1 Rhincodon typus
CTCAGCGTAGGTACATCATCGCTACTGCTCAGCGTAGGTACATCATCACTACTGCTCAGCATAGGTACATCATCGCTACTGCTCAGGGTAGGTACATCATCGCTCCTGCTCAGCGTAGGTACATCATCGCTACTGCTCAGCGTAGGTACATCATCACTACTGCTGAGGGTAGTTACATCATCGCTACTGCTCAGCACAGGCACATCATCGCTACTGCTCAGCGTAGGTACGTCATCGCTATTGCTCACGGTGGGTACATCATTGCTACTGCTCAACATAGGTACATCATCGCTACTGCTCAGCGTAGGTACATCATCGATACTGCTCAGGGTCGGTACATCATCGCTACTGCTCAGCATAGGTACACCGTCGCTACTGCTCAGGGTAGGTACATCATCGCTACTGCTCAGGGTAGGTACATCATCGCTACTGCTCAGGGTAGGTACATTATCGCTACTGCTCAGCGTAGGTAAATCATCGCTACTGCTCAGCATAGGTACATCATCGCTTCTGCTCAGGGTAGGTACATCATCGCTACTGCTCTGGGCAGGTACATCATCACTACTGCTCAGTGCAGGTACATCATCGCGACTGCTCAGGGTAGCTACATCATCGCTACTGCTCAGCATAGGTACATCATCGCCACTGCTCAGGTCAGGTACATCATCACTACTGCTCAGCGTAGGTACACCATTGCTACTGCTCAGCACAGGTACATCATCGCTACTGCTCTGGGTAGGTACATCATCGCTACTGCTGAGCATAGGTACATCATCGCGAC
>NW_025968837.1:6185-7670 GCF_021869965.1 Rhincodon typus
CGCTGAGCAGTAGCGATGATGTACCTCCACTCAGCAGTACCGATGAAGTACCTACGCTGAGCAGTAGCGATGATGTACCTAGGCTGAGCAGTAGCGATGATGTACCTATGCTGAGCAGGAGCGATGATGTACCTACCCTGAGCAGTAGCGATGATGTACCTACGCTGAGCAGTAGCGACGGTGTACCTATGTTGAGCAGTAGCGATGATGTACCTACGCTGAGTAGTAGCGATGGTGTACCTATGTTGAGCAGTATCGATGATGTACCTACGCTGAGCAGTAGCGATGATGTACCTATGTTGAGCAGTAGCGATGATGTACCCACCCTGAGCAATAGCGATGACGTACCTACGCTGAGAAGTAGCGATGATGTACCCACCCTGACCAATAGCGATGACGTACCTACGCTGAGCAGTGGTGATGATGTACCCACCCTGAGCAATAGCGATGACGTACCTGCGCTGAGCAGTAGCAATGATGTACCTCCACTCAGCAGTACCGATGAAGTACCTACGCTGAGCAGTAGCGATGATGTACCTACGCTGAGCACTAGCGATGATGTACCTACCCTGAGCAGGAGCGATGATGTACCTACGCTGAGCAGTAGTGGTGATATACCTATGCTGAGCACTCGTTATGATGTACCTATGTTGAGCAGTAGCGATGATGTACCTAACCTGAGCAGTAGCGATGATGTACCTGTGCTGAGCAGTGGCGATGACATACCTACACTGAGCAGTAATGTTGATGTACCTACGCTGAGCAGTAGCGACGATGTAGCTACCCTGAGCAGTAGCGATGATGTACCTATGTTGAGCAGTAGTGATGATATACCTACTCTGAGCAGTAGCGGTGATGTACCTGCTCTGAGCAGTAGCGTTGATGTACCGACCCTGAGCATTAGCGATGATGTACCTACGCTGAGCAGTAGCGATGATGTACCTACTCTGAGCAGTAGTGATTATGTACCTGTGCTGAGCAGTAGCGATGATGTACCTACGCTGAGCAGTAGTGATGACGTACCTACCCTGAGCAGTAGCGATGATGTACCTACCCTGAGCAGTAGCGATCATGTACCTATGTTGAGCAGGAGAGATGATGTACCGACCCTGAGCAGTTGCGATGATATACCTACCCTGAACAGTAGCGATGATGTACCTATGCTGAGCAGTAGTGATGATGTACCTACGCTGAGCAGTAGCGATGATGTACCTGCACTGAGCAGTAGTGATGATGTACCTACCCTGAGCAGTAGCGATGAAGTACCTACGCTGAGCAGTCGCGATGATGTACCTATGCCGAGCAGTAGCGATGATGTACCTGCAGTGAGCAGTAGCAATGACGTACCTCCCCTGAGCAGTATTGATGATGTACCTATGCTGAGCAGTAGCGATGATGTACCTAACCTGAGCTGTAGCGATGATGTACCTATGCTTATCAGTAGTGATGATGTACCTATGCTGAGCAGTAGGGATGATGTACCTA
>NW_025968837.1:8170-9181 GCF_021869965.1 Rhincodon typus
ACCTGTGCTGAGCAGTGGCGATGACATACCTACACTGAGCAGTAATGTTGATGTACCTACGCTGAGCAGTAGCGATGATGTAGCTACCCTGAGCAGTAGCGATGATGTACCTATGTTGAGCAGTAGTGATGATATACCTACTCTGAGCAGTAGCGGTGATGTACCTGCTCTGAGCAGTAGCGTTGATGTACCGACCCTGAGCAGTAGCGATGATGTACCTACGCTGAGCAGTAGCGATGATGTACCTACTCTGAGCAGTAGTAATTATGTACCTGTGCTGAGCAGTAGCGATGATGTACCTACGCTGAGCAGTAGTGATGACGTACCTACTCTGAGCAGTAGCGATGATGTACCTACCCTGAGCAGTAGCGATCATGTACCTATGTTGAGCAGGAGAGATGATGTACCGACCCTGAGCAGTTGCGATGATATACCTACCCTGAACAGTAGCGTTGATGTACCTATGCTGAGCAGTAGCGATGATGTACCTAACCTGAGCAGTAGCGATGATGTACCTGTGCTGAGCAGTGGCGATGACATACCTACACTGAGCAGTAATGTTGATGTACCTACGCTGAGCAGTAGCGATGATGTAGCTACCCTGAGCAGTAGCGATGATGTACCTATGTTGAGCAGTAGTGATGATATACCTACTCTGAGCAGTAGCGATGATGTACCTGCTCTGAGCAGTAGCGTTGATGCACCGACCCTGAGCATTAGCGATGATGTACCTACTCTGAGCAGTAGTGATTATGTACCTGTGCTGAGCAGTAGCGATGATGTACCTACGCTGAGCAGTAGTGATGACGTACCTACCCTGAGCAGTAGCGATGATGTACCTACCCTGAGCAGTAGCGATCATGTACCTATGTTGAGCAGGAGAGATGATGTACCGACCCTGAGCAGTTGCGATGATATACCTACCCTGAACAGTAGCGATGATGTACCTATGCTGAGCAGTAGTGATGATGTACCGACGCTGAGCAGTAGTGATGATGTACCTACCCTGAG
>NW_025968837.1:9681-10624 GCF_021869965.1 Rhincodon typus
CTACTGCTCAGCGTAGGTACATCATCGCTACTGCTCAGGGGAGGGACATCATCGCTACTGCTCAGCATAGGTACATCATCGCTACTGCTCAGGGTAGGTACATCATCGCTACTGCTCAGGGTAGGTACATCATCACTACTGCTCAGGGTAGGTACGTCATCGCTACTGCTCAGGGTAGGTACATCATCACTGCTGCTCAGCATAGGTATATCATCACTAGTGCTCAGGGTAGGTACATCATCGCTACTGCTCAGGGTAGGTACATCATCGCTACTGCTCAACATAGGTACATAATAACGAGTGCTCAGCATAGGTATATCATCACTACTGCTAAGCATAGATACATCATCACTACTGATCAGGGTAGGTACATCATCGCTACTGCTCAGCATAGGTACATCATCGCTACTGCTCAGGGTAGGTACATCATCGCTACTGCTCAGCATTGGTACATCATCACTACTGCACAGCATAGGTACATCATCACTACTGCTCAGGGTAGGTACATCATCGCTACTGCTCAGCATAGGTACATCATTGTTACTGCTCAGCGGAGGTACATCATCGCTACTGCTCAGGGTAGGTACATCATCGCACTGCTCAGCGTACTTAAACCATCGCTAATGCTCAGTGCAGGTACACCATCGCTAATGCTCAGTGCAGGTACATCATCGCTACTGCTCAGGGTAGGTACATCATCGCTACTGCTCAGGGTAGGTACATCATTGATACTGCTCAGGGTCGGTACATCATCGCTATTGCTCAGCGTAGTTACACCATCGCTAATGCTCATTGCAGGTACACCATCGCTAATGCTCAGTGCACGTACATCATCTCTACTGCTCAGGGTAGGTGCATCATCGCTACTGCTCAGGGTAGGTACACCATCGCTACTGCTCAGGGTAGGTACATCATCGCTACTGCTCAGGGTAGGTACATCATC
>NW_025968837.1:11124-11788 GCF_021869965.1 Rhincodon typus
CAGCATAGGTACATCATCACTACTGCTCAGCGTAGGTACATCATCGCAACTGCTCAGCATAGGTACATCAACGCTACTGCTCAGCGTATGTACATCATCACTACTGCTCAGCATAGGTACATCATCGCTCCTGCTCAGCGTAGGTACATCATCGCTACTGCTCAGCATAGGTACATCATCACTACTGCTCAGCATAGGTACATCATCGCTACTGCTCAGGGTAGGTACATCGTCGCAACTGCTCAGGGTAGGTACATCATCACTACTGCTCAACATAGGTACATCATCGCTGCTGCTCAGGGTAGGTACATCATCGCTATTGCTCAGGGTAGGTACACCATCGCTACTGCCCAGGGTAGGTGCGTCATCACTACTGCTCAGGGTACGTGCGTCATCACTACTGCTCAGCGTAGGTACATCATCACTACTGCTCAGCACAGGTACATCATCACAACTGCCCAGTGTAGGTACATCATCGCTACTGCTCAGGGTAGGAACATCATCGCTACTGCTCAGTGCAGTTACATCATCGCTACTGCTCAGCGTCAGTACATCATCGCTACTGCTCAGCATAGGTACATCATCGCTACTGCTCAGTGCAGGTACATCATCGCTACTGCTCAGGGTAGGTACATCATCGCTACTGCTCAGCGTAGGTACATCA
>NW_025968837.1:12288-12989 GCF_021869965.1 Rhincodon typus
TACTGCTCAGCATAGGTACATCATCACTACTGCCAAGCATAGGTACATCATCGCTACTGCTCAGGGTAGGTACATCATCGCTACTGCTCAGCGTAGGTACATCATCGCTACTGCTCAGGGTAGGTACATTTTCGCTGCTGCTCAGCGTAGGGACATCATCGCAACTGCTCAGGGTAGGTACATCATCCCTACTGCTCAGCATAGGTACATCATCACTACTGCTAAGCATAGGTACATCATCGCTACAGCTCAGGGTAGGTACATCATCGCTACTGCTCAGCATAAGTACATCATCAATACTGCTCAGGGGAGGTACGTCATCGCTACTGCTCACTGCAGGTACATCATCGCTACTGCTCGACATAGGTACATCATCGCTCCTGCTCAGCGTAGGTACTTCATCGCTCCGGCTCAGGGTAGGTACATCATCACTACTGCTCAGCGTAGGTACATCATCACTACTGCTCAGCATAGGTACATCAACGCTACTGTTCAGGGTAGGTACATTATCACTACTGCTCAGCGTAGGTACATCATCGCTACTGCTCAGCGTAGGTACATCATCGCTACTGCTCAGGGTAGGTACATCATCGTTACTGCTCAGCATAGGTACATCATCACAACTGCTCAGCATAGGTACATCATCGCTACAGCTCAGGGTAGGTACATCATCGCTACTGCTCAGCATAAGTACATCATCA
>NW_025968837.1:13489-14217 GCF_021869965.1 Rhincodon typus
GGTAGGTACATCATCGCTACTGCTGAGCATAGGTACATCATCGCGACAGCTCAGGGTAGGTACATCATCGCTACTGCTCAGCATAGGTACATCATCGCTACAGCTCAGGGTAGGTACATCATCGCTACTGCTCAGCGTAGGTACATCATCGCTACTACTCAGCGTAGGTACATCATCGCTACTGCTCAGCATAGGTACATCATCGCTACTGCTCAGGGTAGGTACATCATCACTACTGCTCAGAATAGGTACATCATCGGTACTGCTCAGGCGAGGTAAATCATCGCTACTGCTCAGGGTAGGTACGTCATCACGACTGCTCAGCATAGGTACATCATCACGACTGCTCAGCGTAGGTACATCATCGCTACTGCTCAACATAGGTACTTCATCGCTACTGCTCAGCATAGGTATATCATCGCTACTGCCCAGGGGAGGTACATCATCACTACTGCTCAACATAGGTACATCATCGCTACTGCTCTACATAGGTACATCATCGCTACTGCTCAGCGGAGGTACATCATCGCTACTCCTCAGGGTAGGTACGTCATCACGAATGCTCAGCGTAGGTACATCATCACTACTGCTCAGCACAGGTACATCATCACTACTGCTCAGCATAGGTACACCATTGCTACTGCTCAGGGTAGGTACATCATCGCTACTGCTCAACATAGGTACACCATCGCTACTACTCAGCGTAGGTACATCATCGCTACTGCTCA
>NW_025968837.1:14717-15534 GCF_021869965.1 Rhincodon typus
ATCGCTACTGCTCAGGGTAGGAACATCATCGCTACTGCTCAGTGCAGTTACATCATCGCTACTGCTCAGTGCAGTTACATCATCGCTTCTGCTCAGCATAGGTACATCATCGCTCCTGCTCAGGGTAGGTACATCATCGCTATTGCTCAGGGTAGGTACAACATCACTACTGCTCAGCGTAGGTACATCATCGCTACTGCTCAGGGTAGGTACATCATCGTTACTGCTCAACATAGGTACATCATCGCTACTGCTCAGCATAGGTACATCATTGTTACTGCTCAACATAGGTACATCATCACTCCTGCTCAGGGTAGGTACATCATCGCTACTGCTCAGCATACGTACATCATCGCTACTGCTCAGGGTCGGTGCATCATCGCTACTGCTCAGCGTAGGTACATCATCACTACTGCTCAGCGTAGGTACATCATCGCTACCGCTCAGGGTAGGTACATCATCGCTACTGCTCAGGGTAGGTACATCATCACTACTGCTCAAGATAGGTACATCATTGCTACTGCTCAGGGTAGGTACTTCATCGTTATGCTCAGCGTAGGTACATCATCGTTACTTCTCAGCGTAGGTACTTCATCGCTACTGCTCAGCGTAGGTACATCATCGCTACTGCTCAGGGTAGGTACATCATCGCTCCTGCTCAGCATAGGTACATCATCACTACTGCTCAGCGTAGGTACATCATCGCAACTGCTCAGCATAGGTACATCAACGCTACTGCTCAGCGTATGTACATCATCACTACTGCTCAGCATAGGTACATCATCGCTCCTGCTCAGCGTAGGTACATCATCGCTAC
>NW_025968837.1:15634-15768 GCF_021869965.1 Rhincodon typus
GCTCAGCACAGGTACATCATCGCTACTGCTCAGCGTAGGTACACCATTGTTACTGCTCACGGTCGGTACATCATCACTACTGCTCAACGTAGGTACATCATCGCTACTGCTCAGCATAGGTCCATCATTGCTAC
>NW_025968837.1:16268-16816 GCF_021869965.1 Rhincodon typus
CACTGAGCCGTAGCGATGATGTACCTATGCTGAGCAGTAGTGATGATCTACCTGTGCTGAGCAGTAGTGATGATGTACCTACCCTGAGCAGTAGCGATGATGTACCTACCCTGAGCGGTAGCGATGATGTACCTACCCTGAGCAGTAGCGATGATGTACCTACCCTGAGCAGTAGTGATGATGTACCGACCCTGAGCTTTAGCAATGATGGACATGCACTGAGCCGTAGCGATGATGTACCTATGCTGAGCAGTAGTGATGATGTACCTGTGCTGAGCAGTAGTGATGATGTACCTACGCTGAGCAGTAGCGATGCTGTACTTACCCTGAGCAGTAGCGATGATGTACGTACGCTGAGCAGTAGCGATGATGTACCTACCCTGACCAGTAGCGATGATATACCAATGTTGAGCAGGAACAATGATGTACCTATGCTGAGCAGTAGCAATGATGTACCTACCCTGAGCAGTAGCGATGATGTACCTATGTTGAGCAGTAACAATGATGTACCTACGCTGAGCAGTAGCGATGATGTACCTACGCTGAGC
>NW_025968837.1:17316-18861 GCF_021869965.1 Rhincodon typus
CTCAGGGTAGGTACATCATCGCTACTGCTCAGGGTAGGTACATCATCAATACTGCTCAGCATAGGTACATCATCACTACTGCTCAGGGTAGGTACATCATCGCTACTGCTCAGGGTAGGTACATCATCACTACTGCTCAGCATAGGTACATCATCACTACTGCTCAGGGTAGGTACATCATCGCTACTGCTCAGGGTAGGAACATCATCACTACTGCTCAGCATAGGTACATCATCACTACTACTCAGCGTAGGTACATCATCGCTACTACTCAGCATAGGTACATCATCGCTCCTGCTCAGGGTAGGTACGTCATCGCTACTGCTCAGCGTAGGGACATCATCGCTACTACTCAGCGTAGGTACATCATCGTTACTGCTCAGGGTAGGTACATCATCACTACTGCTTAGCACAGGTACATCATCGCTACTGCTCAGCGTAGGTACATCATCGCTACTGCTCAGGGTAGGTACATCATCACTACTGCTCAGCACAGGTACATCATCACTACTGCTCAGCATAGGTACATCATTGCTACTGCTCAACATAGGTACATCATCACTACTGCTCAGCACAGGTACATCATCAACATTGCTCAGCACAGGTACATCATCGCTACGGCTCAGTGCAGGTCTATCATTGCTACTGCTCAAAGTAGGTATATCTTCGCTACTGCTCAGCATGGGTACATCATCGCTTCTGCTCAGGGTAGGTACGTCATCGCTACTGCTCAGCGTAGGTACATCATCGCTACTGCTCAGGGTCGGTACATCATCGCTATTGCTCAGGTTAGGTACATCATCGCTACTGCTCAGCATAGGTACATCATCGCTACTGCTCAGGGAATGTACATCATCGCTACTGCTCAGCGCAGGTACATCATCGCTACTGCTCAGCGTACGTATATCATCACTACTGCTTTGCATAGGTACATCATCGCTACTGCTCACGGTAGGTACATCATCGCTACTGCTCAGGATAGCTACATCATCACTACTGCTCAGCATAGGTACATCATCGCTACTGCTCAGGGTAGGTACATCATCGCTACTGTTCAGCATAGGTACATCATCGCTATTGCTCAGGGTAGGTACATCATCGCTACTGCTGAGCATAGGTACATCATCGCTACTGTTCAGCATAGGTACATCATCGCTATTGCTCAGGTTAGGTACATCATCGCTACTGCTCAGTGCAGGTACATCATCGCTACTGCTGAGCATAGGTACATCATCACTACTGCTTAGCATAGGTACATCATCGCTATTGCTCAGCATAGGTACATCATCGCTACTGCTCAGGTTAGGTACATCATCGCTACTGCTCAGCAACGGTACATCATCGCTACTGCTCAGAGTAGGTACATCATCGCTACTGCTCAGGGTAGGTACACCATCGCTACTGCTCAGGGTAGGTACATCATCACTACTGCTCAGCGTAGGTACATCATCGCTACTGCTCAGCATAGGTACATCATTGCTACTGCTCAGGGTAGGTACATCATCGCTACTGTTCAGCATAGGTACATCATCGCTATTGCTCAGG
>NW_025968837.1:18961-19722 GCF_021869965.1 Rhincodon typus
CATCATCACTACTGCTTAGCATAGGTACATCATCGCTATTGCTCAGCATAGGTACATCATCGCTACTGCTCAGGTTTGGTACATTATCGCTACTGCTCAGCAAAGGTACATCATCACTACTGCTCAGGGTAGGTACATCATCGCTACTGCTCAGGGTAGGTACACCATCGCTACTGCTCAGAGTAGGTACTTCATCACTACTGCTCAGCGTAGGTACATCATCGCTGCTGCTCAGGGTAGGTGTATCATCGCTACTGCTCAGCATAGGTACATCATCACTACAGCTCAGCAGAGGTACATCATCACTACTGCTCAGCATGGGTGCATCATCGCTACTGCTCAGGGTAGGTACATCATCACTACTGCTCAGCGTAGGTACATCATCGCTACTGCTCAGCGTAGGTACTTCATCGCTACTGCTGAGTGAAGGTACATCATCGCTACTGCTCAGCGTAGGTACATCATCACTAATGCTCAGCATAGGTACATCATCGCTACTGCTCAGGGTAGGTACATCATCGCTACTGATCAGCGTAGGTACATCATTACTACTGCTGAGGGTAGTTACATCATCGCTACTGCTCAGCATAGGTACATCATCGCGACTGCTCAGGGTAGCTACATCATCGCTACTGCTCAGCATAGGTACATCATCGCTACTGCTCAGGGTAGGTACATCATCACTACTGCTCAGCGTAGGTACACCATTGCTAATGCTCAGCACAGGTACATCATCGCTACTGCTCAGGGTAGGTACATCA
>NW_025968838.1:0-19706 GCF_021869965.1 Rhincodon typus
CTCACAGACACAAACATACACATCACATACACACACACACACACACACAAAGACTCACACAAATGTACACAACACACATGCAAATACATATATGCACACACTCACAGACACAAACACAAACCCACACAAACACACCCACACAAACACATACATCACTTGCAAACACAAACACACTCGCACAAGGGCACAGACACAGACAACACACAAAACATAAACACATGCACAGGTGGATCCATAGAATACGAGTTCCCTGATTGGGGTTGCTAACCTGGTCCGATCATGGATTTGTGGGGACTACTAGATATAAACAGGAGTGTCAGGGGTTCTGTTCACTCTAGGAGCTGGCTCTGAAATAGCTGGGTCAGTGTCATGTACTATGCATGTATAAATAGAGGGTGACTTGGTGATGGGATACTGGCTTTTGTGGAGTTATTTCAGTGGCAACAAGAGAAAAACATGTTCCTGAAGAGATTTTCAACAGTTGTCTTTGAGTTGGTGTAAGTATTTCTGGCATCATGTTTAGTATTATTCAGGAAGTTTGACTTGTCCGATCCTGCCATTGAAGATTGGGCCCAGTATGTGGAAAGAATGCATTATGTTTTCTGAGCAAGTGACATTGGGGCAGACAAAAGGCAATGAGTAACTCTCCCGACACTGTACGGACCCATAGCTTTTTCAGTTATTAGGAGCCTAACCTTCCCTGAGGCACCAGATCCTAAAACCTTCCAAGAGTTGATGGATTTAGGTAAGGAACATTACAAACCCAAACCTTCTCTAATTCTGAGATATACACACACAATCACACACATTCACAAACACAAAAACACACACACACACAAACACAACCACACACAACACAGACACATGCAAACACAAGCACACACAAACACACACTGCGGGCTGACCCTCTGCTCTGGATATGCCCTGCATGATGCTCTGCGATTGCATACACTCAAATGGTGTTCCCCAAACTCAGTCGGTTTGGCGAGAGTGTCCACTCCTTGGGATACCCTGTAGCTTACATGCTCTACTTGCTGCATTTTCTAATGACAACGCCAATTGTATTACCTGTTTGAAGTCCAGTTGGGCTTCAGTTAGTTGGCACTTTTGTATGGTCACATAATTAATTCCATTTACCAAATAGTCTCTCAGCATCTCATTCAGGGTTAACCCAAAATCACATGCCTCTGCCAGTCATCTTAACAATCATCTTCAGTCATCCATCTGAGAGTTGACGTGTGCCTGGAATGAGAGTGTGGTCTTAGCCTGCGATCCTATTTCCACTAGATGCTTCAAGGGATCAACAGGAGGGACTGTGGTCAAGTGACCACTGGCCCAAAATTGACCCACAACCAGGAAAATCAGGCCTGACAGAAGATTGGCCAAGCTAAATTAAACAACAGTTAGCAACTATCAGCTACAAAGAACAGTAGAAACTAAGATTTCATAGAATCTCTATAGTGTGGAAATAGGCCATTTGGCCCAACAAGTCCACACTGCCCCTCTGAAGAGCATCCCACCCAGACCCATTCCCCTAACCCTGCATTTCCCCATGTCTAACACACCTAACCGAAACATCCCTGGACACTGTGAGCAATTTAGCATGGCTAATCCACCGACCCTACACATCTTTGGACTGTGGGAGGAAACAGCAGCACCCAGAGAAAACCCACACAGACACAGGAAGAATGTGCAACCTCCACATAGACAGTCACTCAAGGGTGGAATTGAACCCAGGTCCTCTGGCACTGTGAGGCAGCAGTGCTAACCACTGAGCCACCATGCCGCCCAAATAATGCAAGGCGCAGAGCAAAGCATCGTAGCAGAGGATGGTTCAAGATCAAGATCAAAGAGATTACAAAGGTTCAAGGGGAACATGGAACACAGAACAATACAGCACAGAAATGGGTCCTTCGGCCCACAATGTAGTGCCAAACATGATGTTAAAGTAATCTAATCCCTGCTGCCTGTCTTGGTCCATGTCCCTCCAATCCTTGCATATTCATGTGCTTATCTAAAAATCCATTACATGCTCCTATCATATCTGTCTCCACCACCAACCCCGGCAGTGTGATCTAGACTCCTACCACTCTCTGTGTAAAAAGCTTGCCCCTCGCATTCTCCTTTGAACTTTCCCCCTTCCACCTTAAATGCCTATCCCCTAGGTTTAGACATTTCAACTCTGGGAAAAAGATTCTGACTATCAACCCTATCTATGCAACTCATAATTTTATAGACTCCTATCAAGTCTCCCCTCAGCCCCTGCTACTCCAGAGAAAACAACCAGGGTTTTTCTAGCTTCTCCTTATAGCTCATACCCAGGTAGCATCCTGCTAAATCTCTTCTACACCCTCTCCAAAGCCTCCACATCCTTCCTGTAATGTGGCAACCAAAATTGAACACAATACTCTGTGTGACCTAACCAAAGTCTTACAAAGCTGCAACATGACATCCTGACTCTTGTACTCAGTTCCCTGACCAATAAAGGCGAGCATGCTATATGCCTTCCTTACCACCCTATCTATTTGTGTGATCACTTTCAGGGAGTTATGGACTTGAACCCCAAGATCCCTCTGTACATCTGTGCTGTTCAGGGTCCTGCCATTAACTGTATACTTTTCCTTAACATTTGATCTCCCAAAGTACCACACCTTACACTTTTAAATTCCATCTGCCATTTCTCTGCCCATATCTACAACTGATCTATATCCCGCTATGTCCTTTGATAACCTTCTACACTATCCACAACTCCACCGATTTTGGTATCGTCTGTAAACTTACTAACCCGCCCATCTACATTTTCATCCAAGTCACTGCATATAGCACAAACAGCAGAGGTCCCCAGTACAGAGCCCTACGGAACACCACTAGTCATAGGCCTCTAACCTGAAAAACACCCTTTCACCACTACCCTCTGTCTGCTATGGGCAAGCCAATTCTGAATCCACATGGCCAATTCACCACAGATCCCATGCATCTTAATCTTCAGGGTGAGCTTTGTTGAAAGCCTTACTAAAATCCATGTAGACGACATCCGCCGCTCTACCCTTATTGATCACCTTTGCTACCTCTTCGAAAAATTCAATCAAGTTAGTTAGACGTGACCTGCCCTGCACAAAGCCATGCTGACTGTCTCTAATTAGGTCATACTTTTCCAAATGTGTGTAAATCTTATGCCTAAAAATTCTCTCCAATAGCTTCCCAACCACGAATGTGAGACTCACTGGTCTATAGTTTCCTGAATTATCCCTATTTCCTTTCTTGAACAGAGGAACAACATTAGCCACTCCTAAGTCCTCTGGGACCTCTCCAGTGGCTAATATAGATGCAAAGTTCTTGGTCAAGGCCCCAGCAATCTCCTCTCTTGCCTCTCTCAGTAACTTGGGGTAGTTATCATCGGGCCCTGGGGACTTGTCCACCTTAATGCTCTTTCTTGATTTCAAAATGCCCTAGCATATTAGTATGCTCCACACAAATCTCACTGTCCTCCATATCCTTCTCTTGAGTGAATACTGAAGCAAAGTACTCATTTAGGATCTCACCCACATCCTCTGCCTCCAATGACAAATTCTCTTCTTTATCTTTGAGTGGTCCTACCTCTCCCTAGTTATCCTCTTGTTTTTAATGTTGTAAGTGGTTGACCATGTGGGAATTGTTTAAAGATTGGCTGATGACAGTTCAGGACCGGCATGTTCCAGTTATGAGGAAGGAAAAAGATGGCAAGGTAAGGGACCCTTGAATAATGAGGGAGGTTGTGAATTTAGCCAAAAGGATAAAAGGATCAAATGTAAGGTTTAGGAAGCTAAAATCGGACAGGGCCCATGAGGAATATAAGGAAAGCTGGAAAGACCTCAAGCTGGGAATGTACGTAGAGAATGTCTTTGAGTTTCTCTTTAACCCTACTTGCCAAGGTCATTTCATGGCCCCTTCTTGCCCTCCTAATTCCCAGCTTGAGTTCTTTCCTGCTTTCCTTATATTCCTCACGGGCCCTGTCCGATTTTAGCTTCCTAAACCTTACATTTGATCCTTTCGGCTAAATTCACAACCTCCCTCATTATTCAAGGGTCCCTTACCTTGCCATCTTTTTCCTTCCTCATAACTGGAACATGCCGGTCCTGAACTCTCATCAGCCAATCTTTAAACAATTCCCACATGGTCAACCACTTACAACCAGCATGAGGGTTGTGTACTGGAGAAGCGTCGTTCAGACTTTGTGGCATCTTGACTGCCTCAGGACATGCGCTTTACATCTTCAGCCTGGCAACAGCGAATGGTGTTGGCGCAACTGCATTGGATGATTTGAATCCAGCTCACGACTCCATTGGCCAAAGACCACAGAACATCCTGGAAGGGCAGGGGCCGAGGGTGCGGTGGGGATAAGAACACATGCCTTGAAGCCACCCTCTTGGTGAAAACTTGACCTGGCTCAGCAGGGAAGACTCTGGACCTGGCTTAGCAGCAAAGCTCTGACCATCTGGAGAGAGAGAGAGAGAGAGAGAAATATCTGCTCTGACCTGTGAGACCCACTTTTGTGGAAGAAAAGTGGAAAGAGATTCCAACAGTCCAATGGATCATTGCAGATCATTTCCTTTCTCAGACAGATGGAGCTAGATAGAAGGCAAACATTGTGGGAATTTGGAAAATGCTCACATGATTCTTATTGATCAAGAATATTTTGTTAATAAAATTGAGTTGAACTATAAACCTTGCCTCACTGACAAGGGCATTCAGGTAAAGTGTTTTTAATAATAAATTGGGCAAAGTGTCCAAAGCACAGACAACAACGCTAAGGAAGCAGGGATCAAGAAGGTATCCGCCCCGGGTCCTCTCCTGAATTGTGCCACCTTGTCCTGCAATGTGGGACAGCAACAGGTTGTGTACAAAAGCAAGGTGGGTATGAGCACTCACAGAGGGTTTGTGATCCTGCCAGGCACTGCGTGCTCCCTAGTGAGGGAGTAGGCAACGCAGTGCCCTGGGCATGTCGAAGGGTTGGCAGTTCAAGTCAGGTGTGGCCTTTCAGAGCACATGCTGAGGTTGTCATGGCCACAGGGTGGCAGAGTTTGACTGAGCAATGATCCAACGAGTGTTGAGATTGTGGGAGGAGGATGATGCCTCTAACCCTACTGAAGGCAAAAGACCGTTCACCTGTTTCCTACCCTGGACTTTGATGCCCATTCAAGGTGTTGACCCGCTGTATGAGCTGTGCTTATGTCCGATGGGTGCCATTCCTTCACCAAGTCATGTTGAAGCCACTGAGACACCTCCATAGGGCCGATATTGCCCATGTTGAGGGGTCAGAGTTGGGGAGTGCTCATTGCATGTTTCAGTGGGTGATGTAGAGCTTTGACTCAGGAAGGTGCTGATGGTGGCAGGACATTCACCAGCTACACAGGATTGGCCCGTTTCATCACCACTTGCACACGAAGAGATCGGAAAAGTGGGAGAATGCTCCAGAAGACACAACACTGGTCATGGCAGGTGTGGAGTTGTCTAAGATGCCCAGTGCCGTAAGTCAGCTCTGTCTCTCAGTGCTACAGAGTGAACCCTCACTTCATTGACAAGCTGAGGAGTGAGAAACTTCAGTTCTGAGCATGGACTGAAGACATTGGCACTGCTCTCCCTAGAGGGAAAAAACACTGAGAGGAGATTTGATAGAGATTTTCAAAATCATGAGCGGGTTGGATAGTCTTGGTCGAGAAAAACTGTTCCCACTCATAAAAGAAATAAAGGATTGAGAGAGAGTGTAGACTTAAAGTAAGGTGCAAATGAAACAAGGGTGATATGCTTTTTTTCATGCAATAGTTAGTTAAGATCTGGAATGCACTGCTTGGAAATGTGATGGAGGCAGGTTCATTTCAAGAGAGGTGCTGCTTGGTTATTTGGATAGACATGGTGTGCAGGGAAATGGGGAAAAAGCAGGAGATTGGCTGTAGGTGATAGACTCAGTTCAATCATGATGGGCCAAATGGCCCCCTTTGGTGATGTAATCATTCTGTGATTCTCTCTCTCAACTTCCAGAAACTGCCTTACAAACATTCTCCCGTGGGAGGGGAATTCGTCCAGAATCTACTTCCTCCTCACCCCCATCCCCTCCAACACACACACACACCCCCCTTTTAAATGTGTTGATAAGGAAAATCCGAGAGAGTTCCTTATGTGAGGAACAGAGATGACCAGATCCACAATTAACTGGGCCCTGGAGTCGTCTACAAACAGGGTCTGAAGGGCCCTGTCAAACAGCAGCGTTTCATCTCAAAGAGAGAGGATGAGGGGGTGGGGAGGTATCAGAAAAGAAATATCGCTTCAGTGAAATAACAACAGCAAGCGCCAGAAACACTAGCAGCTTAGGTAGAACCAGCATGAAGAGAGAAACAGTGTTAACTGCTCAGGTCAATGACCCACCTCACAGATAGCCGAGGGCGGGGGAGGGGGGGGAGCTGAAATAATTTGTCAGTTTGAATTGCTGGAAGCTTTCTGGGTCTGGAATGTCAGGATGAAATCCGAGAAGGACACAGCACTTCTCTTTGGGTTAATCCTCCCTTCCAGGCTCCTCAGAATGATGCTGTTCTTATCTTTGTTGCAAATAGGTGTGTGACAGCTCCCTATCGATGTGCCCACATTATTAGAGGAGGGTCATTGCCTTGTGTTTTGTTGTGGGGATGGGGGTGTTATATTGAGCCTAATCTTCTTTAAATATCTCACGGTCCTTACTCTCTTGGAGACTGTGCCTCCAGCATGTGTGGCAAACCTCCCTATGTAATGATGCAAGTGAAAAACCACTTGAGGTTTGAGGAAGATGATGTGTTGGAACAAACAGAGAGAATGCCAAAGCTCCCAGAATTTGTGACCACGTACAAACATCAGAATTCTCACAATCAATTTATCCCAGTCCTTAGTAGTAAACCTCTGGACAGGAATGCACAGCAGCACAATACAATCACTGCCTCAGCTCCGTGGGGAGCTGCTCCACATCTGGGTTACAGAAACCCAAGTGTTTTATTCCAGTTATACACAGCATTAGTGAAGCAACATCTGGAGTGCTGTGTACAAGTGTTGGTCACTGTATTTAAGGGATGTTGTAATTGTATTCCTAGCAGTTCAGCAAATCATAAAATCCCTGCAGTGTGGAAGCAGGCCATTCGGCCCATCGAGTTCACACCAAACCTAAGAACAGCATCCCACCCAGATCCACCCCCTACCCTATCCCTGTAACTCTGCATTTCCCTGGACACTATGAACAATTTAGCAAGGCCCATCGACCTAACCTGCACATCTTTGGACTGACTCAACTGATTCCTGGGACTGTGTAATTATTTTCTGAGGAAGGGTTGGACATGCTGGGCCTGTATCTGTTGGAGATGAACAAATATTGGGTGATCACATCAGAGCATAGAAGATCCTGAGGCGACTTGACAAGGCGGATGTTGAGAGGATGTTTCTCCTGCTGGGAGAGACTAGAACTAGGGACACAGATTATGTACAAACAAGGAACAAGATTAGGCCACTCAGCCCTTCTGCCATTGAATAAGATCTGATTTTACCCTCAATTCTACACTCCTGCATATCCCCAGTAATCTTTTGTTTCCTTGGAAATCACAAATCCATCTACCTCTACCCTAAAAAATATTTCTGCATCCACTGTCTTTTGAGGAAGGGAATTCCAAAAACGCTCTGAGAGAACAAAAAGGTTCCTCATCTCTGTTTTAAATGGGCGCACCCTTAGTTTTAAACTATGACTGACCCCTAGTTCTAAATTCTCCCACAAAAGAAAACATCCTTTTCACATCCTTCTAGTCAAGTCCCCTCACGATCTTATACATTTCAATTAAGTCACCTCTGACTATTCTAAACTCCAGAGGATGCAGGTTTAGCCTGTCTAGCCTTTCCTCATAAGTCAATCCACTTGTTCCAGGTATTAGTCTGGTAAATAAAAACCGAAAGGACTACAGATACTGTAAATCAGAAACAAAAACAGAAATTGCTGGAAAAGCTCAGCAGGTCTGGCAGCATCTGTGGAGAGAAATCAGAGATAAGGTTTCAGTTTGAGTGACCCCTCCTCAGAACTGCATCAACATCCTTTTGTAAGTACAGTGACTAGTATTGCACACAGTCCCCCAGATGTAGTGTCAACAATGTCCTGTTTAACTGAAAGCACAACCTCCCTACTCTGACCTTCAATTCCCCTCACAATAAACACAACATTTTATTAGTTTTGCTGATTACTTGCTGTAGCTACAAGCTAACCTTCTGTGATTCATGCACTAGGACACCCAGATTCCACTGCATCTCGGAATCTGCAACCTCTCACCATATCGATAATACGCTTTCATATTATTCTTTCAGTTGAAATGGACAATTTCACAGTTTCCTACATTGTACTTCATTAACCGGATCTTTGCCCACTCTCTTAACCAATCTATATGCTTTTGCAGGCTCCTTATGTCCTCTTCAAAACTCACTTTCCTACCTATCTTGGTGTCTTTTTAAAAATGGAAGGGTCTTCCATTTAAAATCGAGACAAGGAGACTTTTTGTTCTCTGGGAGAGTTACGAGTGATTTCCCTAGAGAACAGCTGACGTGAAGTCACTGACTATGTTTACAGCGGCCATCGATGGATTTTTGACTAGCAGGTCAGTCTGAAATTATTAGAGGAAAGGCCAGAAAGTGGAAATGAGGCCACAATCAGATCAGCTGTGATCTTATTGAATGGTGGAGCAGGCTTGAGGGGCTGAATGGCCTACTCTTGCTCCTGAAGTACTTTAAGCCTGGACTACAGAATCTAGACCTCACTGTTGTGCAGGGGGAGAGCTGCACTGTAATAGGTGCAGTTATCTTTGATGAGATATGGAACTGAGTTCTTGCTCTCTGCAGTTGATAAACAGATTTTATGGTGATATTTAAACAGCAGGGGAATTCTCCCAGTGCCCTTCATGAATAGTCAGACAGCACTTTTATTCATTTTTGAGATGTGGTTATCTCTGGCTAGGCCAGCATTTATTGCCCATCTCACATTTAAGATGCAACCACGTTGCTGTGGGTCTGGAGTCATATGTAGGCTAGACCAATTAAGGATGGCAGTTTCCTTCTCTAAAGGGCATTCGTGAATTCGATATGTTTTTCTGACATATTCTGAGGAAGGGTCACTGGACCTGAAATATTAACTCTGTTTTCTCCTCCACAGATGCTACCAGACCTGCTGAGCTTTTCCAGCAACTTTGTTTATGTTCCATGTTTTTCTGACAATGGATTCATGCTTAATTCCAATTTTTTTTTAAATTGAATTTGATCATCTGCCATGGCAGGATTTGAACCAAGGTCCCTAGACCATTATCTGAGTCTCCAGATTAAGAGCCCTGTGATAACATCACAAGGCTACTGCCTGCCCTTACTGGCAGGGCTGATTATCTAAATGTATATCTTGCTGCTGTTGCATTTGTCTACACACCTTCAAAGGGCTTCCGGCTCCTGAGTGGTGGAAGAAACAACATACATAGCAACTTTCACAACTTCAGGATATCCTAAAGTGCCTTGCAGCCACTTAAGTAATTCAGAATTGTAGTCACTATAATGTGTCAAAGCCAGCTCCTACTGATTCCAGGAAGAGTGAAGTCATCAGATTAGCCTTTCCTTTTTTTGTGATATTGGTTGAGGATAAACATTGGCTAGAACACTGAGGTGGCCTATCCCTATGGAATTGATTTCCAGTCTGCACAAAAAAAATCCCCGAGGGCAGAACCGAACCTGGAGCCTCACACACACACACAGAGAGAGATTGGTGCCAGTGCTGGCTCAGAGTTGATATATTTCATAAATAACTGGTTTTACCTTAAGAATTGTTTCACATCAATCCGCAAATAGTGAAGGTTGCTGCCTGGCAACAGCACCGTCCTATTCACCCCATCCAATGATTTGTGTCTTCCCAAAAAGTTTTCCCAAGCCCCTTGAGGCCCAGTCTTCTGACTCAGCTTTTTTGTCACTTCTTCTCTGGGCAGCCATTCCAATGCTCCCTGATGACCTCCCTGAGGGGCTGTTCACCTGGTTTCCCCCTTCTCCTTGAGCTCTCTGCCCAAAGGCAGGACCAGCCCAGAGAGCTGTCAGCAAAGCAAGTACCCATTCCATCCTGACAGGTACGGGGCATTGGGCCCCATGTCATTGGCACCAATCTGACTCTCACCAGTTGATGGAGCCAACTAGACCCGCCCCCCAAGAATTGTTATGGCAACAGACACTTCCACAGACACTTTGCAGTCTCATCTCCTCCTCAGCATCGTCTCCAGTGCTATCACTACCCTCCTATAATGTGGATTCCAGAACACAATGCTTCTTGGGAGTCTTGGAGAAACACAGCAGCGTGTGGAAAGAGGAGACACAGTTAATTGTGGGACAGTCTCAAACAAGAGGTGATAGATATAAAGTGAAAGGAAGTAGGTTCAAAACTGAGATGAGGAGAAACTACTTCTCTGTGAAACTGTGGAACTTACTGCCCCAGAGTGCAATGAAGGCAGAATCATTCACCAGATTCAAGAAAGAAACAGATACTTTTCTGGTGAAAAGCAGGGTAAAGCGCTATGGGGAGCAGGCAGGAGAGTGGAGTTGAGACCATGATAAGAGCAGCCATGAACATGTTAAATGATGGAGCAGGCTCGAAGGGCAGAATTTCCTACTCCCGCTCCTACGTTCCTATGTCAATGTTTTGAGTCCGAGAACTCTTCATATAAATAAATCATGTCAATGATTTGGATGAAAATTTAAGATGTTTGGTTGGTAAGTTTGAGGATGACACCAAGATTGGTGGTATAGTTGACAGTGAAGAATATTATCTGGAAATGCAGTGAGATCTTGATCAACTGGGCCAGTGGGCTGAGGAATGGCAGATGGAGTTTAATTTAGACAAATGCAACATGTTGTATTTTGGTGGGTCTTACACAGAGAGCTTTAAGAAGGACTCAGGGAAGGACTTACACAGTCAATGGTAGGGCCCTGGGGAGTGTTATAGAACAAAGAGATCTTGGGGTATAGGTTCATAGTTTCTTGAAAGTGGAGTCACAGACAGACAGAGCAGTGAAGAAGGCTTTCTGCATGCTTGCTTTCATCGGCCAGAGCATTGAGTATAGCAGTTGAGATGTCTTGTTGAAGCTGCACAAGACGATGGTAAGGTCACACTTGCAATACTGCGTGCAGTTCTGGATGCCCTACTATAGAAAGGATATTATTAAACTAGAAAGAGCTCAGAAAAGATTTACTAGGATGCTACCTGGATAGGAAAGTTTTAGTTATATGGACAGGCTGGATAGGTTGGGACTTCTTTTCCCTGGAACTTAGGAGACTGAGAGGTGATCTTATAGAGATTTATAAAATCATGACAGGAATAGACAAGGTAGATAGCCAATAACTTTTCCCCATGGTAGGGGAGTCTGAAACTAGAGGGCATAGGTTTAAGGTGAAAGGGAAGAGATACAAAAGGGTGCAGAAAGGCAACTTTTTTTCTTAGAGGAACGGGCTGCCAGAGGTAGTGGTGGAAGTGAGTACAATGTTGTCATTTAAGAAACATTTAGACAAATACATGGATGGGGTTAGTAAGGAGCAATATGGACCAAACACAGGCAAATGGGACTGGTTTAATTGTAAAAAGTGGACAGCATGGGCAAGTTGGGCTGAAGGGCCTGCTTCTATGCTGTAAACCTCTACGACTCTATAAGAGTCATCCCAGACTTGAAACACTAACTCTGCTTTCTCTCTCCACAGACACTACCAGGCCTGCTGAGTTTCTGCAGCACTTTCTGTTTTTATTTGAGTTCTTCAGCCTCTGCAGCATTTTGATTTCACCTGCAGAGTAACTCTGACATGAGGGGGGCAATCAAACACTGGAAACAGTTCAGGTGAGAATATTGATCACTATGTCGAGAGGGGAACTGAATTATTTTGGCCACAGCAGAAGTGTCAAAAGCTCCCCAATGTTCACTTTAGAAATCTAATATTCAGAGGACAGAGTCAGTCACCTAATCCAAAAGCAATATTGTTGCAGTCTTATATTGAAATCTGTCAAGATTATAATATTTTATTAAAAATCACAAAGCCCAAAGCAATGTAGCGATTGGACAGCGATGCCAAATGATATTTAATGTTCATATTTAATGATCATAACACCAATCCAATACAAAATCGTTCCCCAAGCAGCACAGGAACAGAATTTCATTGAAGCAAAGGGCAATCCCTTGGCACTCTCTCAATATTTTACTTTAAGGACAATCTTCATTTTGTGAAAACTGCTCTCCACTGCTCTGGGGTGATGGGGATAGGGATATTAAAGTGTCTCAGTGTCAGAAAGCTGGTGGAGGCTGGTGGCTTGAGGCCTAGTTCTCTGGTATTCCTTTCCAAGCCTTCCTTGGCCAACACTGACTTCGGACTGCAACGACGCCTCTGTCCATTTTACAGCTCGTTTTCTGGGACCTGCTTTGCTTTAACATGTGCCTGTGACATTGCTGTGCAGGACTGAGCCTGTCAAAAAAAAAACAAGGAGCTTCTGATGCTGGTAATCAGAAACCTAAACAGAAATAGCCAGAAAAGCTCAGCAGGTCTGGCAGCATCTGTGGAGAGAGAAACAGAGTTAACGTTTTGGGTCGAGTGACTCTTCTTCACAACGTCCTTTCTCCCTTTGTTTTCTGGAGGTGGCATCATTACCTCACAGTGAAGCATATGTGGTTGCTGCTTTTTGACAGTGGATTAATGTATGAACTCGCATCCTACATGGATTGCCCAGCAATTTTACTGTGACAGTTTGGTGTGGATTTTAAACCCTTGGCCAGTGTTAAGGTAAGAGCTAGATGCTGTTGCTCCATGTACTCATCAGCCTGACATGTGGTGTCTGGGATAGTCCAGCTCCTGGGACTGACCAACACTCTGTGTGTTGGTCAGCAGTCAATGAGAAGCCCTGGAGTGAATGTGGCAAAGTTCAGAGCTCACTAGCTGGCTCTGGAAGAAGGTCACTGCTGGCCACTATGAGGGTTATCGAGAGGGTGGGTGGATAAGGTTTGGCTACAAGTCTGTAACATCCGATTCTAAGAAGGACAAGGGCAGCGGATATTTGGGAACACCACGCCCTGCAAGATCCCCCCAATTCACACACCATCCTGACCTGGAAATGTATTTAAAGAATCCAAAGAACTGCGGATGCTATAAATCAGAAACGAAAACAGGAATTGCTGGGAGAAACTCAGCAGGTCCGGCAGCTTCTGCGGAGAGAAAGCAGAGTCAACATGTTGTGTCCTGTGACCTTTCTTCAGAACTGATGGTAGCCAGGAAAAGGTTGATATAGATGCAGAAGATAGGGTGGGGGCGGGGAGGAGTAAACGTTAGGTGGACATAGAGCCCAAAGAGAGAAAAACAGTTGGACACACAAAGGAATGTGTAAAGGTCAGTCCGGGAGAATGAATAGATGCTATTAATGGTTGACAATGGGTTGTGTGTGGTAGCAGCCCATGTGATGACAAGGCCTGGTGTACAGGAATCGGGTAGGGACATGGGAGAAAATGCCTCAAGGTTTAAAATTATAAACCTGACATCGAGCCCAGGAGGCTGTAGGGTTCCCAAGCAGAAAATTAGGTGCTGTTCTTCCAGCTTGTGCTGAGCTTTGCTGGGGCACTGCAGCAAGCCTGAGACAGAGATGTTGGTCAGGGAACACAGTGATGTATTAAAGTGACTGCAACTGGAAGCTCCAGGTTATTTTGGGGACAGAATATAAGTGTTCTGCAGAACAGTCACCCAATCAGCACCTTGTCTCCCTAGTGCAGAAGAAATCTATTGCCATTATTTCAGTGTCCCTTGGGTCAGAATCCTGGAACTGCCTCCCTAACAGATTGTGGGTTTACCTACAGCACACACAGACTGCAGCAGTTATTAAAGTCCAAGTGTGCCTGCTCCCCTGGCTGGGTGTGAGGTGGTTCATTGACCTGAGCAATTAACACTGTTTCTCTCTCCCTGCTGGTGCTACCTGAGCAGCTGAGTGTTTCCGGCACTTTCTGTTGTTATTTCACGGAGGCGATATTTCTTTATTAAAATCTCTCCAACCCCTCATCCTCTCTCTTTGAGATAAAACACTACTGTTTGACTGGTCCTTTCAGGCTCTGTTTGTAGATGATTCCATGATCCAAGTCCCAGCTAATTGTGGATCTGACCGCCTCTGTTCCTCAGATAAGGAAGTCACTCAGATTTTCCGATACTTAGTGATCTGGTGGAAGCAGATTCTGGAGGAATTCCCTACCCGTTGGAAAATGTTTGTGAGGCATTCCTGGAGGTTCTGAGAGAAAGACTTCCTCGACTCCTTGAGGAGGAGTATGATGCTAATCTGTGCCAGAGCATCGGGCAAGACCAGGATCTGACTCACGTGTGAAGTCCCTGCAGTTGAATAGGTGCCTGGGCTCACAAATGAGAAAGAGTGTGACTGCAGTGTCAACCTGCCTCACAAGCTGCTCTCATTGTGCGGGTGCATACATTGAAAGATTCAGGCCACATCTTCTGATGCTACAGTGGTCAGCTCTGTGACTCCATCCCAATCTACTTGAACAGAAACATCTTGGATCACAGGGCACAGCGGTGAAAGGTAGAGAAAAGAAGACTTAAATCATTGGGTACTGGGGAAAAATTCTCTGTCTGTTGGAATCATACCCGACTAGGAAGATGGTCGTGATTGTTGGAGGTCAGTCATCTCAGCTTGTGGCCATCTTTGCAGGAGTTCCTCAGGGTAGTGTCCTAGGCCCAATCATCTTCAGTTGCTCCATCAATGACCTTCCCTCCATCACAACGGCAGAAATGGGGATGTTTGCTGATGATTGCACAATGTTCAGCACTATTTGCAACTCCTCAGATACTGAAACAGTCCACGTTCACATGCAACAAGATCTGGGCAATATCCAGGCTCGGGCTGACAAATGGCAAGTAACATTTGTGCCACACAAATGCCAGGCAATGACCATCTCTAACAAGAAAGAATCTAACCATTATTCCTTGGATTCAATGGCACTACCATCACTGAAACCCCCATTAACAACATCCTCGGGTTACCATTGATCAGAAACTGAACTGGACTAGCCAATGTAAATACATTGGCTATAAGAGCAGTTCATAAGCTAGAAATATTTTTAAAAATCCTTTCACAGGATGTAGGTCTATGCCAGCATTTGTTGTTCATTCTAATTGTCCTTGAGAAGGTGTTTCTTCTTGAACTCACTTCCTGATTCCCCAAAGCCTGTCCACCATCTACAAGGCACAAGTCAGGAGTGTGATGGAATACTCCCCATTTGCCTGGATGGGTGCAGCTCCAACAACACTCAAGAAGTTTGACACCATCCAGGACAAAGCAGCCCCCGCTTGATTGGCACCACATCCACAAGCATCCACTCCCTCCACCATCGATACTCAGTAGCAAAAATGTGTACTATTGAAAAGGTGCACTACAGAAATTCACCAAAGATCCTCAGGCATCACCTTCCAAATGCACAACCACATCCAACTAGAAGGACAAGGGCAGCAGATACATGGGAACATCACCACCTCCAATTTCCCCTCCAAGCCACTCACCATCCTAATTTGGAAATATATCATCGTTCCTTCATGTCGTTGGGTCAAAATCCTGGAATTCCCTCCCTAATGACATTGTGATCAACCTGCAGTGCATTGACTGAGGTTGTTCAAGCAGGCCATTCAGCCCAACACCTCTATGCTGGGGTTCATGCACCTCTCAAGCTTCCTAACAGTTTTTAAATATAAGTTCTTAACCACTTCACATTCCCTTTATCATCTTTCCCTATATATTTTAGTGGATTATATTTTAGTGGGATATACTTTAATGGATTATATTTGAGTGGGATAAATCTTATTGGGATATATTTCTCCTGGACTCCTTTGATTTTAAATGTTTCCATTGATGTTTAAACCCCATGTTTCTTGGGATATTTTTCCAGTTTATTTTTCTAATTCCATTCCCATCCCGTAAAATCCACCTGTTTTCCAATTCATTTCTTTGTTCTTTCTTCAGCATGAGAAATAGGAGTAGGTGTAGACCATTCAGCCCTTCGACCTGCTTTACCATTCAATACGCTCACCACTGATCTTGGGTTAGCGCCAGTTGGCTGTCTGCTCCTCATATCCGTAGACTGCTTGATGTCAGTATTTAATCTCAGCCTTAACTGTATTTCAATATGCAAAATCCTCTGAGGTAGAGAATTTCATAGTTTCGCAACACTTTGAGTGAAGAAATTTCTCCTTGTGTCAGGCCTAAATGATCTGGCCCTTATCCTGAGACTGTGTCCCATATTTCAGATTCCCAACAAGGGAAAAACAATCGCTCAGATTTTACACAGTCAAGCCCATGATGGAATGAGCTTACCTCTTGCTCTTCTAAATGGCAGAATGTGGACTCATTGAAGATATTTTAATCAACCTGTTCAGAGATATTATTACCCACCTCATTAAGACCCAGGCCTTATGGCTCAGAGGTAGGGACACTATCACTGTACCACAAAACCTGCATAAACCCATGATATACTTAATGCCCCTTCAATCTTCATCTTGATCATTAATGCCTGGATATTCTACCATTTTTACTGCTCTTCTCTGCCTCCACTTCTCGTTGGTTTTTAAGCTGGATAAGAAAGGATTCCTAAACACATTGCAAAAGGCTCCATTCTGTGTACACATGTTACTACCTACGTCTTAACAATTTGTTTGTGGATAGGTAAGTTCTCCCTGCTTATTAATCTTGGTTGACATATTGGATATTACATTTTTCCTTCTGCTTCCTTTCTTCTGTCTGTAGTATGCCCTGTTTACACATTCCCATCTTCTTTGCTTTACCCTCCGGTTATACTGAGGGATGGAATTTGTTAACTGATGTGTAATGCAGGTTTTTAAGGTCCTATATGATCGACTGAGTTCATGCAATTTATAGCCTGGAAAGAGACCCTTTAGCCTCACAGAGTGTCCTCTCTCTCTCTGAACTGTCACAATTTTAGTTAACAAATATTAACTCAGTATCAATGCAGACTTAAAGAAAAGAGGATCTGAGGCACTAACAGGGAAATATCTTTTATTTTCATAATACTTATTCAATGACAATCTACCTAAAGTAGACACCTTCTTTGTATTTAATGCAGAGTCTCACGATTGAGTCCATGTAATATGAAGGCTCCTTCCACTTGTTCATTCTTCAGGCAAGGGTATGACTTTCAAGTCTCTGTTTCTTCAGCTCAGATTTAGCTGGTCTCCTGTCAAATAGGAATTTCAGCCTCACTTGTTTACCACAAAATTTGTTCCAACCAAGCTAATTCTTATCTGCTATTGCTTGGGCCAGATATTCAAATTCTGATCAACACTGTTACAACAAGGGAGTCGCAGCTTAAGTTTGACACTCCTTGCCAGTTTTATTTTGCTATGATATTATTTCTGAACAGTTTTCGATCACACTAGGACCTGCCAGTTTTGCGTGTTTCCGCCTGGCAGCTGAAAGTTATTACTCATTATTTTGCAGTTATCCTACAAAAGAGCAAACACTCGTCCTGGCCAATTCACAACCTCAGCTTTCTGAAATACAATTATTTCAAGGACATTTACAGCACAATTGGACGTCTTGTTTGTCAAAAAGATAGCCAATTAAACTTATAGCCCTTCAGGGCTTTCTTTTACTAGTATCCATCCAACCCTCATTTCACAATTTTTCTGAAGCTCTATGTACTATTCTTTTAGTCAGTGCAGTGAAGAACCTGAAGTGCACAAAGCAGAATGGCATTGGAACTGGAAGGGAATATTAGATTATAAAGCACAGAGTAACACACACACACACACACACACACAGATCCCCATCGTGAATTTGTGTTCTCTACGTGGTCAGTGGCTGTCATTCAGACTTCAGAAGCAAAAACATTTGACTCTCCACTTCTCAGGCAATGATTTAATTTATTATTTGACGTTGATGACATAACCACTCAGCCAGTTAAAAGGTTCTGCTCCTTCTTTGCTTAACATATTAACCAAGCCTCTCTTTTTAGGCCCTGCAATCACGATTAGTCAATGATCTCTTGGAGATGGCTTCACGATTTTGTGATTTTTTTTTCAGTTTGTGATTCCCAAAATCCACTGTTCTCCCCCAAAAGGGAGTAACTGCTTAAAGGATCATCTTGCAATAAGCCAGGCTACAGTCACGCTGTTGTCAGCTACTTTACCAGTTTGTGTGTGAGAGTGTGTGTTTCTGTGTGTGTGTAAGAGAATGTGTATATGTCTGTGTGTGTGAGAATCTGTATGTGCCTGTGTGTGTGAGAGTGTATATGTGTCTGTGTGTGTGTTTGTATGTGTGAGAGAGAGTGTGTATGTGTCTGTGCATGTGAGGGGGTGTATGTGTCTGTGTGTGAGAGAATGTATATTTCTGTGTATGTGTAAGACAGTGTGTATGTGAGACAGAATGTGTATGTAAGTCTGTATGTGCCTGTGTGTGTCTGTGTATGCGAAAGCATGTGTATGTGTCAGTGTGTGTGTTTGAGTGACAGAGTGTGTGTGTAGATTTGTCTGTGTGTGAAAGTGTGTGTGTCTGTGTCTCTGTGCAGACGTGTATGGTTGTGTGTCTGTCCATATTCATTTGTGTATACAAGTGTGTGCATGTCTAAATGCTTTTGTATGTGCATGTATGTGTGTGTGAGTATGTGTGGGTTGCGTGTGCATGTGTGTGTGTGTGTAAAAGCAAAATACTGCTGATGTCGGAAATCTGAAACAAACACAGAGAATGCTGGAGAAACTTAGAAGGTCTGGCAGGATCTATGGAGAGAGAAACAGAATTAACATTTTGAGTCTGGTATGACTCTTCTTTAGAAGCTGAATTTCAGTTCTGCTCACTATGTCTCGGTGTGCCTGTGTGTGTGTATCTCAGTGTCTCTCTCCATCTATGTGTGTCTGTGCGTTTGTGTGTGTGTGTCTCTCTCTATCTGTGTGTGTGTATTTCTATGCCTCTCTCGGTCTCTGTGTGCTTGTGTGTGTGTGTGCCTGTGTGTGTCTGTGTCTGTGTCTGTGCCTCTCTCTGTCTCTCTGTTTCTGTGTATGTGTATGTCTGTGCCTCCCTCTGTCTCTGTGTGCCTGTGTGTGTGTGCGTATGTGTATGCCTCTCTCTGTTTTTGTGTGCCTGTGTGTGTATATGTCCATGCCACTCTGTGTGTGTTTGTGCCTCTCTCTGTCTTTCTGCGCCTGTGTCTGTGTGTATGTGCCTCTCTCTGTCTCTGTGCCTGTGTGTGTGTGTGTGCACCTCTGTCTGTCTCTGTGTGCCTGTGCGAGTGCATATGTGTGTGCCTCTCTCTGTCTCTTGGTACCTGTGTCTGTGTATGTCTGTTCCTCTCCGTGTCTCTCTGTGCCTGTGTGTGTGTGTGTCTATGTCTCTCTCTGTCTCTCTGTGCCTGTGTCAGTTCCTCTCTCTGCCTCTCTGTGCCTATGTGTGTGTGTGCGTGCACGTGTGTGTGCGCGCGTGCGTGTCTGTGTGTGTGTGTCTGAACCTCTCTCTGTCTCTGTGTGCCTGTCTGTGTGTGTGTGTATATGTGTGTGCCTCTCTCTGTCTCTCGGTACCTGTGTGTGTGTATGTCTGTGCCTCTCTCTGTGCCTTTGTCTGTGTGTCTGTGCCTCTCTCTGTCTCTTTGTCTGTGTGTGTGCCTCTTCCTGTCTCTCTGTGCCTGTGT
>NW_025968839.1:0-19702 GCF_021869965.1 Rhincodon typus
CTCACAGACACAAACATACACATCACATACACACACACACACACACAAAGACTCACACAAATGTACACAACACACATGCAAATACATATATGCACACACTCACAGACACAAACACAAACCCACACAAACACACCCACACAAACACATACATCACTTGCAAACACAAACACACTCGCACAAGGGCACAGACACAGACAACACACAAAACATAAACACATGCACAGGTGGATCCATAGAATACGAGTTCCCTGATTGGGGTTGCTAACCTGGTCCGATCATGGATTTGTGGGGACTACTAGATATAAACAGGAGTGTCAGGGGTTCTGTTCACTCTAGGAGCTGGCTCTGAAATAGCTGGGTCAGTGTCATGTACTATGCATGTATAAATAGAGGGTGACTTGGTGATGGGATACTGGCTTTTGTGGAGTTATTTCAGTGGCAACAAGAGAAAAACATGTTCCTGAAGAGATTTTCAACAGTTGTCTTTGAGTTGGTGTAAGTATTTCTGGCATCATGTTTAGTATTATTCAGGAAGTTTGACTTGTCCGATCCTGCCATTGAAGATTGGGCCCAGTATGTGGAAAGAATGCATTATGTTTTCTGAGCAAGTGACATTGGGGCAGACAAAAGGCAATGAGTAACTCTCCCGACACTGTACGGACCCATAGCTTTTTCAGTTATTAGGAGCCTAACCTTCCCTGAGGCACCAGATCCTAAAACCTTCCAAGAGTTGATGGATTTAGGTAAGGAACATTACAAACCCAAACCTTCTCTAATTCTGAGATATACACACACAATCACACACATTCACAAACACAAAAACACACACACACACAAACACAACCACACACAACACAGACACATGCAAACACAAGCACACACAAACACACACTGCGGGCTGACCCTCTGCTCTGGATATGCCCTGCATGATGCTCTGCGATTGCATACACTCAAATGGTGTTCCCCAAACTCAGTCGGTTTGGCGAGAGTGTCCACTCCTTGGGATACCCTGTAGCTTACATGCTCTACTTGCTGCATTTTCTAATGACAACGCCAATTGTATTACCTGTTTGAAGTCCAGTTGGGCTTCAGTTAGTTGGCACTTTTGTATGGTCACATAATTAATTCCATTTACCAAATAGTCTCTCAGCATCTCATTCAGGGTTAACCCAAAATCACATGCCTCTGCCAGTCATCTTAACAATCATCTTCAGTCATCCATCTGAGAGTTGACGTGTGCCTGGAATGAGAGTGTGGTCTTAGCCTGCGATCCTATTTCCACTAGATGCTTCAAGGGATCAACAGGAGGGACTGTGGTCAAGTGACCACTGGCCCAAAATTGACCCACAACCAGGAAAATCAGGCCTGACAGAAGATTGGCCAAGCTAAATTAAACAACAGTTAGCAACTATCAGCTACAAAGAACAGTAGAAACTAAGATTTCATAGAATCTCTATAGTGTGGAAATAGGCCATTTGGCCCAACAAGTCCACACTGCCCCTCTGAAGAGCATCCCACCCAGACCCATTCCCCTAACCCTGCATTTCCCCATGTCTAACACACCTAACCGAAACATCCCTGGACACTGTGAGCAATTTAGCATGGCTAATCCACCGACCCTACACATCTTTGGACTGTGGGAGGAAACAGCAGCACCCAGAGAAAACCCACACAGACACAGGAAGAATGTGCAACCTCCACATAGACAGTCACTCAAGGGTGGAATTGAACCCAGGTCCTCTGGCACTGTGAGGCAGCAGTGCTAACCACTGAGCCACCATGCCGCCCAAATAATGCAAGGCGCAGAGCAAAGCATCGTAGCAGAGGATGGTTCAAGATCAAGATCAAAGAGATTACAAAGGTTCAAGGGGAACATGGAACACAGAACAATACAGCACAGAAATGGGTCCTTCGGCCCACAATGTAGTGCCAAACATGATGTTAAAGTAATCTAATCCCTGCTGCCTGTCTTGGTCCATGTCCCTCCAATCCTTGCATATTCATGTGCTTATCTAAAAATCCATTACATGCTCCTATCATATCTGTCTCCACCACCAACCCCGGCAGTGTGATCTAGACTCCTACCACTCTCTGTGTAAAAAGCTTGCCCCTCGCATTCTCCTTTGAACTTTCCCCCTTCCACCTTAAATGCCTATCCCCTAGGTTTAGACATTTCAACTCTGGGAAAAAGATTCTGACTATCAACCCTATCTATGCAACTCATAATTTTATAGACTCCTATCAAGTCTCCCCTCAGCCCCTGCTACTCCAGAGAAAACAACCAGGGTTTTTCTAGCTTCTCCTTATAGCTCATACCCAGGTAGCATCCTGCTAAATCTCTTCTACACCCTCTCCAAAGCCTCCACATCCTTCCTGTAATGTGGCAACCAAAATTGAACACAATACTCTGTGTGACCTAACCAAAGTCTTACAAAGCTGCAACATGACATCCTGACTCTTGTACTCAGTTCCCTGACCAATAAAGGCGAGCATGCTATATGCCTTCCTTACCACCCTATCTATTTGTGTGATCACTTTCAGGGAGTTATGGACTTGAACCCCAAGATCCCTCTGTACATCTGTGCTGTTCAGGGTCCTGCCATTAACTGTATACTTTTCCTTAACATTTGATCTCCCAAAGTACCACACCTTACACTTTTAAATTCCATCTGCCATTTCTCTGCCCATATCTACAACTGATCTATATCCCGCTATGTCCTTTGATAACCTTCTACACTATCCACAACTCCACCGATTTTGGTATCGTCTGTAAACTTACTAACCCGCCCATCTACATTTTCATCCAAGTCACTGCATATAGCACAAACAGCAGAGGTCCCCAGTACAGAGCCCTACGGAACACCACTAGTCATAGGCCTCTAACCTGAAAAACACCCTTTCACCACTACCCTCTGTCTGCTATGGGCAAGCCAATTCTGAATCCACATGGCCAATTCACCACAGATCCCATGCATCTTAATCTTCAGGGTGAGCTTTGTTGAAAGCCTTACTAAAATCCATGTAGACGACATCCGCCGCTCTACCCTTATTGATCACCTTTGCTACCTCTTCGAAAAATTCAATCAAGTTAGTTAGACGTGACCTGCCCTGCACAAAGCCATGCTGACTGTCTCTAATTAGGTCATACTTTTCCAAATGTGTGTAAATCTTATGCCTAAAAATTCTCTCCAATAGCTTCCCAACCACGAATGTGAGACTCACTGGTCTATAGTTTCCTGAATTATCCCTATTTCCTTTCTTGAACAGAGGAACAACATTAGCCACTCCTAAGTCCTCTGGGACCTCTCCAGTGGCTAATATAGATGCAAAGTTCTTGGTCAAGGCCCCAGCAATCTCCTCTCTTGCCTCTCTCAGTAACTTGGGGTAGTTATCATCGGGCCCTGGGGACTTGTCCACCTTAATGCTCTTTCTTGATTTCAAAATGCCCTAGCATATTAGTATGCTCCACACAAATCTCACTGTCCTCCATATCCTTCTCTTGAGTGAATACTGAAGCAAAGTACTCATTTAGGATCTCACCCACATCCTCTGCCTCCAATGACAAATTCTCTTCTTTATCTTTGAGTGGTCCTACCTCTCCCTAGTTATCCTCTTGTTTTTAATGTTGTAAGTGGTTGACCATGTGGGAATTGTTTAAAGATTGGCTGATGAGAGTTCAGGACCGGCATGTTCCAGTTATGAGGAAGGAAAAAGATGGCAAGGTAAGGGACCCTTGAATAATGAGGGAGGTTGTGAATTTAGCCGAAAGGATCAAATGTAAGGTTTAGGAAGCTAAAATCGGACAGGGCCCGTGAGGAATATAAGGAAAGCAGGAAAGAACTCAAGCTGGGAATTAGGAGGGCAAGAAGGGGCCATGAAATGACCTTGGCAAGTAGGGTTAAAGAGAAACTCAAAGACATTCTCTACGTACATTCCCAGCTTGAGGTCTTTCCAGCTTTCCTTATATTCCTCATGGGCCCTGTCCGATTTTAGCTTCCTAAACCTTACATTTGATCCTTTTATCCTTTTGGCTAAATTCACAACCTCCCTCATTATTCAAGGGTCCCTTACCTTGCCATCTTTTTCCTTCCTCATAACTGGAACATGCCGGTCCTGAACTGTCATCAGCCAATCTTTAAACAATTCCCACATGGTCAACCACTTACAACCAGCATGAGGGTTGTGTACTGGAGAAGCGTCGTTCAGACTTTGTGGCATCTTGACTGCCTCAGGACATGCGCTTTACATCTTCAGCCTGGCAACAGCGAATGGTGTTGGCGCAACTGCATTGGATGATTTGAATCCAGCTCACGACTCCATTGGCCAAAGACCACAGAACATCCTGGAAGGGCAGGGGCCGAGGGTGCGGTGGGGATAAGAACACATGCCTTGAAGCCACCCTCTTGGTGAAAACTTGACCTGGCTCAGCAGGGAAGACTCTGGACCTGGCTTAGCAGCAAAGCTCTGACCATCTGGAGAGAGAGAGAGAGAGAGAGAAATATCTGCTCTGACCTGTGAGACCCACTTTTGTGGAAGAAAAGTGGAAAGAGATTCCAACAGTCCAATGGATCATTGCAGATCATTTCCTTTCTCAGACAGATGGAGCTAGATAGAAGGCAAACATTGTGGGAATTTGGAAAATGCTCACATGATTCTTATTGATCAAGAATATTTTGTTAATAAAATTGAGTTGAACTATAAACCTTGCCTCACTGACAAGGGCATTCAGGTAAAGTGTTTTTAATAATAAATTGGGCAAAGTGTCCAAAGCACAGACAACAACGCTAAGGAAGCAGGGATCAAGAAGGTATCCGCCCCGGGTCCTCTCCTGAATTGTGCCACCTTGTCCTGCAATGTGGGACAGCAACAGGTTGTGTACAAAAGCAAGGTGGGTATGAGCACTCACAGAGGGTTTGTGATCCTGCCAGGCACTGCGTGCTCCCTAGTGAGGGAGTAGGCAACGCAGTGCCCTGGGCATGTCGAAGGGTTGGCAGTTCAAGTCAGGTGTGGCCTTTCAGAGCACATGCTGAGGTTGTCATGGCCACAGGGTGGCAGAGTTTGACTGAGCAATGATCCAACGAGTGTTGAGATTGTGGGAGGAGGATGATGCCTCTAACCCTACTGAAGGCAAAAGACCGTTCACCTGTTTCCTACCCTGGACTTTGATGCCCATTCAAGGTGTTGACCCGCTGTATGAGCTGTGCTTATGTCCGATGGGTGCCATTCCTTCACCAAGTCATGTTGAAGCCACTGAGACACCTCCATAGGGCCGATATTGCCCATGTTGAGGGGTCAGAGTTGGGGAGTGCTCATTGCATGTTTCAGTGGGTGATGTAGAGCTTTGACTCAGGAAGGTGCTGATGGTGGCAGGACATTCACCAGCTACACAGGATTGGCCCGTTTCATCACCACTTGCACACGAAGAGATCGGAAAAGTGGGAGAATGCTCCAGAAGACACAACACTGGTCATGGCAGGTGTGGAGTTGTCTAAGATGCCCAGTGCCGTAAGTCAGCTCTGTCTCTCAGTGCTACAGAGTGAACCCTCACTTCATTGACAAGCTGAGGAGTGAGAAACTTCAGTTCTGAGCATGGACTGAAGACATTGGCACTGCTCTCCCTAGAGGGAAAAAACACTGAGAGGAGATTTGATAGAGATTTTCAAAATCATGAGCGGGTTGGATAGTCTTGGTCGAGAAAAACTGTTCCCACTCATAAAAGAAATAAAGGATTGAGAGAGAGTGTAGACTTAAAGTAAGGTGCAAATGAAACAAGGGTGATATGCTTTTTTTCATGCAATAGTTAGTTAAGATCTGGAATGCACTGCTTGGAAATGTGATGGAGGCAGGTTCATTTCAAGAGAGGTGCTGCTTGGTTATTTGGATAGACATGGTGTGCAGGGAAATGGGGAAAAAGCAGGAGATTGGCTGTAGGTGATAGACTCAGTTCAATCATGATGGGCCAAATGGCCCCCTTTGGTGATGTAATCATTCTGTGATTCTCTCTCTCAACTTCCAGAAACTGCCTTACAAACATTCTCCCGTGGGAGGGGAATTCGTCCAGAATCTACTTCCTCCTCACCCCCATCCCCTCCAACACACACACACACCCCCCTTTTAAATGTGTTGATAAGGAAAATCCGAGAGAGTTCCTTATGTGAGGAACAGAGATGACCAGATCCACAATTAACTGGGCCCTGGAGTCGTCTACAAACAGGGTCTGAAGGGCCCTGTCAAACAGCAGCGTTTCATCTCAAAGAGAGAGGATGAGGGGGTGGGGAGGTATCAGAAAAGAAATATCGCTTCAGTGAAATAACAACAGCAAGCGCCAGAAACACTAGCAGCTTAGGTAGAACCAGCATGAAGAGAGAAACAGTGTTAACTGCTCAGGTCAATGACCCACCTCACAGATAGCCGAGGGCGGGGGAGGGGGGGGAGCTGAAATAATTTGTCAGTTTGAATTGCTGGAAGCTTTCTGGGTCTGGAATGTCAGGATGAAATCCGAGAAGGACACAGCACTTCTCTTTGGGTTAATCCTCCCTTCCAGGCTCCTCAGAATGATGCTGTTCTTATCTTTGTTGCAAATAGGTGTGTGACAGCTCCCTATCGATGTGCCCACATTATTAGAGGAGGGTCATTGCCTTGTGTTTTGTTGTGGGGATGGGGGTGTTATATTGAGCCTAATCTTCTTTAAATATCTCACGGTCCTTACTCTCTTGGAGACTGTGCCTCCAGCATGTGTGGCAAACCTCCCTATGTAATGATGCAAGTGAAAAACCACTTGAGGTTTGAGGAAGATGATGTGTTGGAACAAACAGAGAGAATGCCAAAGCTCCCAGAATTTGTGACCACGTACAAACATCAGAATTCTCACAATCAATTTATCCCAGTCCTTAGTAGTAAACCTCTGGACAGGAATGCACAGCAGCACAATACAATCACTGCCTCAGCTCCGTGGGGAGCTGCTCCACATCTGGGTTACAGAAACCCAAGTGTTTTATTCCAGTTATACACAGCATTAGTGAAGCAACATCTGGAGTGCTGTGTACAAGTGTTGGTCACTGTATTTAAGGGATGTTGTAATTGTATTCCTAGCAGTTCAGCAAATCATAAAATCCCTGCAGTGTGGAAGCAGGCCATTCGGCCCATCGAGTTCACACCAAACCTAAGAACAGCATCCCACCCAGATCCACCCCCTACCCTATCCCTGTAACTCTGCATTTCCCTGGACACTATGAACAATTTAGCAAGGCCCATCGACCTAACCTGCACATCTTTGGACTGACTCAACTGATTCCTGGGACTGTGTAATTATTTTCTGAGGAAGGGTTGGACATGCTGGGCCTGTATCTGTTGGAGATGAACAAATATTGGGTGATCACATCAGAGCATAGAAGATCCTGAGGCGACTTGACAAGGCGGATGTTGAGAGGATGTTTCTCCTGCTGGGAGAGACTAGAACTAGGGACACAGATTATGTACAAACAAGGAACAAGATTAGGCCACTCAGCCCTTCTGCCATTGAATAAGATCTGATTTTACCCTCAATTCTACACTCCTGCATATCCCCAGTAATCTTTTGTTTCCTTGGAAATCACAAATCCATCTACCTCTACCCTAAAAAATATTTCTGCATCCACTGTCTTTTGAGGAAGGGAATTCCAAAAACGCTCTGAGAGAACAAAAAGGTTCCTCATCTCTGTTTTAAATGGGCGCACCCTTAGTTTTAAACTATGACTGACCCCTAGTTCTAAATTCTCCCACAAAAGAAAACATCCTTTTCACATCCTTCTAGTCAAGTCCCCTCACGATCTTATACATTTCAATTAAGTCACCTCTGACTATTCTAAACTCCAGAGGATGCAGGTTTAGCCTGTCTAGCCTTTCCTCATAAGTCAATCCACTTGTTCCAGGTATTAGTCTGGTAAATAAAAACCGAAAGGACTACAGATACTGTAAATCAGAAACAAAAACAGAAATTGCTGGAAAAGCTCAGCAGGTCTGGCAGCATCTGTGGAGAGAAATCAGAGATAAGGTTTCAGTTTGAGTGACCCCTCCTCAGAACTGCATCAACATCCTTTTGTAAGTACAGTGACTAGTATTGCACACAGTCCCCCAGATGTAGTGTCAACAATGTCCTGTTTAACTGAAAGCACAACCTCCCTACTCTGACCTTCAATTCCCCTCACAATAAACACAACATTTTATTAGTTTTGCTGATTACTTGCTGTAGCTACAAGCTAACCTTCTGTGATTCATGCACTAGGACACCCAGATTCCACTGCATCTCGGAATCTGCAACCTCTCACCATATCGATAATACGCTTTCATATTATTCTTTCAGTTGAAATGGACAATTTCACAGTTTCCTACATTGTACTTCATTAACCGGATCTTTGCCCACTCTCTTAACCAATCTATATGCTTTTGCAGGCTCCTTATGTCCTCTTCAAAACTCACTTTCCTACCTATCTTGGTGTCTTTTTAAAAATGGAAGGGTCTTCCATTTAAAATCGAGACAAGGAGACTTTTTGTTCTCTGGGAGAGTTACGAGTGATTTCCCTAGAGAACAGCTGACGTGAAGTCACTGACTATGTTTACAGCGGCCATCGATGGATTTTTGACTAGCAGGTCAGTCTGAAATTATTAGAGGAAAGGCCAGAAAGTGGAAATGAGGCCACAATCAGATCAGCTGTGATCTTATTGAATGGTGGAGCAGGCTTGAGGGGCTGAATGGCCTACTCTTGCTCCTGAAGTACTTTAAGCCTGGACTACAGAATCTAGACCTCACTGTTGTGCAGGGGGAGAGCTGCACTGTAATAGGTGCAGTTATCTTTGATGAGATATGGAACTGAGTTCTTGCTCTCTGCAGTTGATAAACAGATTTTATGGTGATATTTAAACAGCAGGGGAATTCTCCCAGTGCCCTTCATGAATAGTCAGACAGCACTTTTATTCATTTTTGAGATGTGGTTATCTCTGGCTAGGCCAGCATTTATTGCCCATCTCACATTTAAGATGCAACCACGTTGCTGTGGGTCTGGAGTCATATGTAGGCTAGACCAATTAAGGATGGCAGTTTCCTTCTCTAAAGGGCATTCGTGAATTCGATATGTTTTTCTGACATATTCTGAGGAAGGGTCACTGGACCTGAAATATTAACTCTGTTTTCTCCTCCACAGATGCTACCAGACCTGCTGAGCTTTTCCAGCAACTTTGTTTATGTTCCATGTTTTTCTGACAATGGATTCATGCTTAATTCCAATTTTTTTTTAAATTGAATTTGATCATCTGCCATGGCAGGATTTGAACCAAGGTCCCTAGACCATTATCTGAGTCTCCAGATTAAGAGCCCTGTGATAACATCACAAGGCTACTGCCTGCCCTTACTGGCAGGGCTGATTATCTAAATGTATATCTTGCTGCTGTTGCATTTGTCTACACACCTTCAAAGGGCTTCCGGCTCCTGAGTGGTGGAAGAAACAACATACATAGCAACTTTCACAACTTCAGGATATCCTAAAGTGCCTTGCAGCCACTTAAGTAATTCAGAATTGTAGTCACTATAATGTGTCAAAGCCAGCTCCTACTGATTCCAGGAAGAGTGAAGTCATCAGATTAGCCTTTCCTTTTTTTGTGATATTGGTTGAGGATAAACATTGGCTAGAACACTGAGGTGGCCTATCCCTATGGAATTGATTTCCAGTCTGCACAAAAAAAATCCCCGAGGGCAGAACCGAACCTGGAGCCTCACACACACACACAGAGAGAGATTGGTGCCAGTGCTGGCTCAGAGTTGATATATTTCATAAATAACTGGTTTTACCTTAAGAATTGTTTCACATCAATCCGCAAATAGTGAAGGTTGCTGCCTGGCAACAGCACCGTCCTATTCACCCCATCCAATGATTTGTGTCTTCCCAAAAAGTTTTCCCAAGCCCCTTGAGGCCCAGTCTTCTGACTCAGCTTTTTTGTCACTTCTTCTCTGGGCAGCCATTCCAATGCTCCCTGATGACCTCCCTGAGGGGCTGTTCACCTGGTTTCCCCCTTCTCCTTGAGCTCTCTGCCCAAAGGCAGGACCAGCCCAGAGAGCTGTCAGCAAAGCAAGTACCCATTCCATCCTGACAGGTACGGGGCATTGGGCCCCATGTCATTGGCACCAATCTGACTCTCACCAGTTGATGGAGCCAACTAGACCCGCCCCCCAAGAATTGTTATGGCAACAGACACTTCCACAGACACTTTGCAGTCTCATCTCCTCCTCAGCATCGTCTCCAGTGCTATCACTACCCTCCTATAATGTGGATTCCAGAACACAATGCTTCTTGGGAGTCTTGGAGAAACACAGCAGCGTGTGGAAAGAGGAGACACAGTTAATTGTGGGACAGTCTCAAACAAGAGGTGATAGATATAAAGTGAAAGGAAGTAGGTTCAAAACTGAGATGAGGAGAAACTACTTCTCTGTGAAACTGTGGAACTTACTGCCCCAGAGTGCAATGAAGGCAGAATCATTCACCAGATTCAAGAAAGAAACAGATACTTTTCTGGTGAAAAGCAGGGTAAAGCGCTATGGGGAGCAGGCAGGAGAGTGGAGTTGAGACCATGATAAGAGCAGCCATGAACATGTTAAATGATGGAGCAGGCTCGAAGGGCAGAATTTCCTACTCCCGCTCCTACGTTCCTATGTCAATGTTTTGAGTCCGAGAACTCTTCATATAAATAAATCATGTCAATGATTTGGATGAAAATTTAAGATGTTTGGTTGGTAAGTTTGAGGATGACACCAAGATTGGTGGTATAGTTGACAGTGAAGAATATTATCTGGAAATGCAGTGAGATCTTGATCAACTGGGCCAGTGGGCTGAGGAATGGCAGATGGAGTTTAATTTAGACAAATGCAACATGTTGTATTTTGGTGGGTCTTACACAGAGAGCTTTAAGAAGGACTCAGGGAAGGACTTACACAGTCAATGGTAGGGCCCTGGGGAGTGTTATAGAACAAAGAGATCTTGGGGTATAGGTTCATAGTTTCTTGAAAGTGGAGTCACAGACAGACAGAGCAGTGAAGAAGGCTTTCTGCATGCTTGCTTTCATCGGCCAGAGCATTGAGTATAGCAGTTGAGATGTCTTGTTGAAGCTGCACAAGACGATGGTAAGGTCACACTTGCAATACTGCGTGCAGTTCTGGATGCCCTACTATAGAAAGGATATTATTAAACTAGAAAGAGCTCAGAAAAGATTTACTAGGATGCTACCTGGATAGGAAAGTTTTAGTTATATGGACAGGCTGGATAGGTTGGGACTTCTTTTCCCTGGAACTTAGGAGACTGAGAGGTGATCTTATAGAGATTTATAAAATCATGACAGGAATAGACAAGGTAGATAGCCAATAACTTTTCCCCATGGTAGGGGAGTCTGAAACTAGAGGGCATAGGTTTAAGGTGAAAGGGAAGAGATACAAAAGGGTGCAGAAAGGCAACTTTTTTTCTTAGAGGAACGGGCTGCCAGAGGTAGTGGTGGAAGTGAGTACAATGTTGTCATTTAAGAAACATTTAGACAAATACATGGATGGGGTTAGTAAGGAGCAATATGGACCAAACACAGGCAAATGGGACTGGTTTAATTGTAAAAAGTGGACAGCATGGGCAAGTTGGGCTGAAGGGCCTGCTTCTATGCTGTAAACCTCTACGACTCTATAAGAGTCATCCCAGACTTGAAACACTAACTCTGCTTTCTCTCTCCACAGACACTACCAGGCCTGCTGAGTTTCTGCAGCACTTTCTGTTTTTATTTGAGTTCTTCAGCCTCTGCAGCATTTTGATTTCACCTGCAGAGTAACTCTGACATGAGGGGGGCAATCAAACACTGGAAACAGTTCAGGTGAGAATATTGATCACTATGTCGAGAGGGGAACTGAATTATTTTGGCCACAGCAGAAGTGTCAAAAGCTCCCCAATGTTCACTTTAGAAATCTAATATTCAGAGGACAGAGTCAGTCACCTAATCCAAAAGCAATATTGTTGCAGTCTTATATTGAAATCTGTCAAGATTATAATATTTTATTAAAAATCACAAAGCCCAAAGCAATGTAGCGATTGGACAGCGATGCCAAATGATATTTAATGTTCATATTTAATGATCATAACACCAATCCAATACAAAATCGTTCCCCAAGCAGCACAGGAACAGAATTTCATTGAAGCAAAGGGCAATCCCTTGGCACTCTCTCAATATTTTACTTTAAGGACAATCTTCATTTTGTGAAAACTGCTCTCCACTGCTCTGGGGTGATGGGGATAGGGATATTAAAGTGTCTCAGTGTCAGAAAGCTGGTGGAGGCTGGTGGCTTGAGGCCTAGTTCTCTGGTATTCCTTTCCAAGCCTTCCTTGGCCAACACTGACTTCGGACTGCAACGACGCCTCTGTCCATTTTACAGCTCGTTTTCTGGGACCTGCTTTGCTTTAACATGTGCCTGTGACATTGCTGTGCAGGACTGAGCCTGTCAAAAAAAAAACAAGGAGCTTCTGATGCTGGTAATCAGAAACCTAAACAGAAATAGCCAGAAAAGCTCAGCAGGTCTGGCAGCATCTGTGGAGAGAGAAACAGAGTTAACGTTTTGGGTCGAGTGACTCTTCTTCACAACGTCCTTTCTCCCTTTGTTTTCTGGAGGTGGCATCATTACCTCACAGTGAAGCATATGTGGTTGCTGCTTTTTGACAGTGGATTAATGTATGAACTCGCATCCTACATGGATTGCCCAGCAATTTTACTGTGACAGTTTGGTGTGGATTTTAAACCCTTGGCCAGTGTTAAGGTAAGAGCTAGATGCTGTTGCTCCATGTACTCATCAGCCTGACATGTGGTGTCTGGGATAGTCCAGCTCCTGGGACTGACCAACACTCTGTGTGTTGGTCAGCAGTCAATGAGAAGCCCTGGAGTGAATGTGGCAAAGTTCAGAGCTCACTAGCTGGCTCTGGAAGAAGGTCACTGCTGGCCACTATGAGGGTTATCGAGAGGGTGGGTGGATAAGGTTTGGCTACAAGTCTGTAACATCCGATTCTAAGAAGGACAAGGGCAGCGGATATTTGGGAACACCACGCCCTGCAAGATCCCCCCAATTCACACACCATCCTGACCTGGAAATGTATTTAAAGAATCCAAAGAACTGCGGATGCTATAAATCAGAAACGAAAACAGGAATTGCTGGGAGAAACTCAGCAGGTCCGGCAGCTTCTGCGGAGAGAAAGCAGAGTCAACATGTTGTGTCCTGTGACCTTTCTTCAGAACTGATGGTAGCCAGGAAAAGGTTGATATAGATGCAGAAGATAGGGTGGGGGCGGGGAGGAGTAAACGTTAGGTGGACATAGAGCCCAAAGAGAGAAAAACAGTTGGACACACAAAGGAATGTGTAAAGGTCAGTCCGGGAGAATGAATAGATGCTATTAATGGTTGACAATGGGTTGTGTGTGGTAGCAGCCCATGTGATGACAAGGCCTGGTGTACAGGAATCGGGTAGGGACATGGGAGAAAATGCCTCAAGGTTTAAAATTATAAACCTGACATCGAGCCCAGGAGGCTGTAGGGTTCCCAAGCAGAAAATTAGGTGCTGTTCTTCCAGCTTGTGCTGAGCTTTGCTGGGGCACTGCAGCAAGCCTGAGACAGAGATGTTGGTCAGGGAACACAGTGATGTATTAAAGTGACTGCAACTGGAAGCTCCAGGTTATTTTGGGGACAGAATATAAGTGTTCTGCAGAACAGTCACCCAATCAGCACCTTGTCTCCCTAGTGCAGAAGAAATCTATTGCCATTATTTCAGTGTCCCTTGGGTCAGAATCCTGGAACTGCCTCCCTAACAGATTGTGGGTTTACCTACAGCACACACAGACTGCAGCAGTTATTAAAGTCCAAGTGTGCCTGCTCCCCTGGCTGGGTGTGAGGTGGTTCATTGACCTGAGCAATTAACACTGTTTCTCTCTCCCTGCTGGTGCTACCTGAGCAGCTGAGTGTTTCCGGCACTTTCTGTTGTTATTTCACGGAGGCGATATTTCTTTATTAAAATCTCTCCAACCCCTCATCCTCTCTCTTTGAGATAAAACACTACTGTTTGACTGGTCCTTTCAGGCTCTGTTTGTAGATGATTCCATGATCCAAGTCCCAGCTAATTGTGGATCTGACCGCCTCTGTTCCTCAGATAAGGAAGTCACTCAGATTTTCCGATACTTAGTGATCTGGTGGAAGCAGATTCTGGAGGAATTCCCTACCCGTTGGAAAATGTTTGTGAGGCATTCCTGGAGGTTCTGAGAGAAAGACTTCCTCGACTCCTTGAGGAGGAGTATGATGCTAATCTGTGCCAGAGCATCGGGCAAGACCAGGATCTGACTCACGTGTGAAGTCCCTGCAGTTGAATAGGTGCCTGGGCTCACAAATGAGAAAGAGTGTGACTGCAGTGTCAACCTGCCTCACAAGCTGCTCTCATTGTGCGGGTGCATACATTGAAAGATTCAGGCCACATCTTCTGATGCTACAGTGGTCAGCTCTGTGACTCCATCCCAATCTACTTGAACAGAAACATCTTGGATCACAGGGCACAGCGGTGAAAGGTAGAGAAAAGAAGACTTAAATCATTGGGTACTGGGGAAAAATTCTCTGTCTGTTGGAATCATACCCGACTAGGAAGATGGTCGTGATTGTTGGAGGTCAGTCATCTCAGCTTGTGGCCATCTTTGCAGGAGTTCCTCAGGGTAGTGTCCTAGGCCCAATCATCTTCAGTTGCTCCATCAATGACCTTCCCTCCATCACAACGGCAGAAATGGGGATGTTTGCTGATGATTGCACAATGTTCAGCACTATTTGCAACTCCTCAGATACTGAAACAGTCCACGTTCACATGCAACAAGATCTGGGCAATATCCAGGCTCGGGCTGACAAATGGCAAGTAACATTTGTGCCACACAAATGCCAGGCAATGACCATCTCTAACAAGAAAGAATCTAACCATTATTCCTTGGATTCAATGGCACTACCATCACTGAAACCCCCATTAACAACATCCTCGGGTTACCATTGATCAGAAACTGAACTGGACTAGCCAATGTAAATACATTGGCTATAAGAGCAGTTCATAAGCTAGAAATATTTTTAAAAATCCTTTCACAGGATGTAGGTCTATGCCAGCATTTGTTGTTCATTCTAATTGTCCTTGAGAAGGTGTTTCTTCTTGAACTCACTTCCTGATTCCCCAAAGCCTGTCCACCATCTACAAGGCACAAGTCAGGAGTGTGATGGAATACTCCCCATTTGCCTGGATGGGTGCAGCTCCAACAACACTCAAGAAGTTTGACACCATCCAGGACAAAGCAGCCCCCGCTTGATTGGCACCACATCCACAAGCATCCACTCCCTCCACCATCGATACTCAGTAGCAAAAATGTGTACTATTGAAAAGGTGCACTACAGAAATTCACCAAAGATCCTCAGGCATCACCTTCCAAATGCACAACCACATCCAACTAGAAGGACAAGGGCAGCAGATACATGGGAACATCACCACCTCCAATTTCCCCTCCAAGCCACTCACCATCCTAATTTGGAAATATATCATCGTTCCTTCATGTCGTTGGGTCAAAATCCTGGAATTCCCTCCCTAATGACATTGTGATCAACCTGCAGTGCATTGACTGAGGTTGTTCAAGCAGGCCATTCAGCCCAACACCTCTATGCTGGGGTTCATGCACCTCTCAAGCTTCCTAACAGTTTTTAAATATAAGTTCTTAACCACTTCACATTCCCTTTATCATCTTTCCCTATATATTTTAGTGGATTATATTTTAGTGGGATATACTTTAATGGATTATATTTGAGTGGGATAAATCTTATTGGGATATATTTCTCCTGGACTCCTTTGATTTTAAATGTTTCCATTGATGTTTAAACCCCATGTTTCTTGGGATATTTTTCCAGTTTATTTTTCTAATTCCATTCCCATCCCGTAAAATCCACCTGTTTTCCAATTCATTTCTTTGTTCTTTCTTCAGCATGAGAAATAGGAGTAGGTGTAGACCATTCAGCCCTTCGACCTGCTTTACCATTCAATACGCTCACCACTGATCTTGGGTTAGCGCCAGTTGGCTGTCTGCTCCTCATATCCGTAGACTGCTTGATGTCAGTATTTAATCTCAGCCTTAACTGTATTTCAATATGCAAAATCCTCTGAGGTAGAGAATTTCATAGTTTCGCAACACTTTGAGTGAAGAAATTTCTCCTTGTGTCAGGCCTAAATGATCTGGCCCTTATCCTGAGACTGTGTCCCATATTTCAGATTCCCAACAAGGGAAAAACAATCGCTCAGATTTTACACAGTCAAGCCCATGATGGAATGAGCTTACCTCTTGCTCTTCTAAATGGCAGAATGTGGACTCATTGAAGATATTTTAATCAACCTGTTCAGAGATATTATTACCCACCTCATTAAGACCCAGGCCTTATGGCTCAGAGGTAGGGACACTATCACTGTACCACAAAACCTGCATAAACCCATGATATACTTAATGCCCCTTCAATCTTCATCTTGATCATTAATGCCTGGATATTCTACCATTTTTACTGCTCTTCTCTGCCTCCACTTCTCGTTGGTTTTTAAGCTGGATAAGAAAGGATTCCTAAACACATTGCAAAAGGCTCCATTCTGTGTACACATGTTACTACCTACGTCTTAACAATTTGTTTGTGGATAGGTAAGTTCTCCCTGCTTATTAATCTTGGTTGACATATTGGATATTACATTTTTCCTTCTGCTTCCTTTCTTCTGTCTGTAGTATGCCCTGTTTACACATTCCCATCTTCTTTGCTTTACCCTCCGGTTATACTGAGGGATGGAATTTGTTAACTGATGTGTAATGCAGGTTTTTAAGGTCCTATATGATCGACTGAGTTCATGCAATTTATAGCCTGGAAAGAGACCCTTTAGCCTCACAGAGTGTCCTCTCTCTCTCTGAACTGTCACAATTTTAGTTAACAAATATTAACTCAGTATCAATGCAGACTTAAAGAAAAGAGGATCTGAGGCACTAACAGGGAAATATCTTTTATTTTCATAATACTTATTCAATGACAATCTACCTAAAGTAGACACCTTCTTTGTATTTAATGCAGAGTCTCACGATTGAGTCCATGTAATATGAAGGCTCCTTCCACTTGTTCATTCTTCAGGCAAGGGTATGACTTTCAAGTCTCTGTTTCTTCAGCTCAGATTTAGCTGGTCTCCTGTCAAATAGGAATTTCAGCCTCACTTGTTTACCACAAAATTTGTTCCAACCAAGCTAATTCTTATCTGCTATTGCTTGGGCCAGATATTCAAATTCTGATCAACACTGTTACAACAAGGGAGTCGCAGCTTAAGTTTGACACTCCTTGCCAGTTTTATTTTGCTATGATATTATTTCTGAACAGTTTTCGATCACACTAGGACCTGCCAGTTTTGCGTGTTTCCGCCTGGCAGCTGAAAGTTATTACTCATTATTTTGCAGTTATCCTACAAAAGAGCAAACACTCGTCCTGGCCAATTCACAACCTCAGCTTTCTGAAATACAATTATTTCAAGGACATTTACAGCACAATTGGACGTCTTGTTTGTCAAAAAGATAGCCAATTAAACTTATAGCCCTTCAGGGCTTTCTTTTACTAGTATCCATCCAACCCTCATTTCACAATTTTTCTGAAGCTCTATGTACTATTCTTTTAGTCAGTGCAGTGAAGAACCTGAAGTGCACAAAGCAGAATGGCATTGGAACTGGAAGGGAATATTAGATTATAAAGCACAGAGTAACACACACACACACACACACACAGATCCCCATCGTGAATTTGTGTTCTCTACGTGGTCAGTGGCTGTCATTCAGACTTCAGAAGCAAAAACATTTGACTCTCCACTTCTCAGGCAATGATTTAATTTATTATTTGACGTTGATGACATAACCACTCAGCCAGTTAAAAGGTTCTGCTCCTTCTTTGCTTAACATATTAACCAAGCCTCTCTTTTTAGGCCCTGCAATCACGATTAGTCAATGATCTCTTGGAGATGGCTTCACGATTTTGTGATTTTTTTTTCAGTTTGTGATTCCCAAAATCCACTGTTCTCCCCCAAAAGGGAGTAACTGCTTAAAGGATCATCTTGCAATAAGCCAGGCTACAGTCACGCTGTTGTCAGCTACTTTACCAGTTTGTGTGTGAGAGTGTGTGTTTCTGTGTGTGTGTAAGAGAATGTGTATATGTCTGTGTGTGTGAGAATCTGTATGTGCCTGTGTGTGTGAGAGTGTATATGTGTCTGTGTGTGTGTTTGTATGTGTGAGAGAGAGTGTGTATGTGTCTGTGCATGTGAGGGGGTGTATGTGTCTGTGTGTGAGAGAATGTATATTTCTGTGTATGTGTAAGACAGTGTGTATGTGAGACAGAATGTGTATGTAAGTCTGTATGTGCCTGTGTGTGTCTGTGTATGCGAAAGCATGTGTATGTGTCAGTGTGTGTGTTTGAGTGACAGAGTGTGTGTGTAGATTTGTCTGTGTGTGAAAGTGTGTGTGTCTGTGTCTCTGTGCAGACGTGTATGGTTGTGTGTCTGTCCATATTCATTTGTGTATACAAGTGTGTGCATGTCTAAATGCTTTTGTATGTGCATGTATGTGTGTGTGAGTATGTGTGGGTTGCGTGTGCATGTGTGTGTGTGTGTAAAAGCAAAATACTGCTGATGTCGGAAATCTGAAACAAACACAGAGAATGCTGGAGAAACTTAGAAGGTCTGGCAGGATCTATGGAGAGAGAAACAGAATTAACATTTTGAGTCTGGTATGACTCTTCTTTAGAAGCTGAATTTCAGTTCTGCTCACTATGTCTCGGTGTGCCTGTGTGTGTGTATCTCAGTGTCTCTCTCCATCTATGTGTGTCTGTGCGTTTGTGTGTGTGTGTCTCTCTCTATCTGTGTGTGTGTATTTCTATGCCTCTCTCGGTCTCTGTGTGCTTGTGTGTGTGTGTGCCTGTGTGTGTCTGTGTCTGTGTCTGTGCCTCTCTCTGTCTCTCTGTTTCTGTGTATGTGTATGTCTGTGCCTCCCTCTGTCTCTGTGTGCCTGTGTGTGTGTGCGTATGTGTATGCCTCTCTCTGTTTTTGTGTGCCTGTGTGTGTATATGTCCATGCCACTCTGTGTGTGTTTGTGCCTCTCTCTGTCTTTCTGCGCCTGTGTCTGTGTGTATGTGCCTCTCTCTGTCTCTGTGCCTGTGTGTGTGTGTGTGCACCTCTGTCTGTCTCTGTGTGCCTGTGCGAGTGCATATGTGTGTGCCTCTCTCTGTCTCTTGGTACCTGTGTCTGTGTATGTCTGTTCCTCTCCGTGTCTCTCTGTGCCTGTGTGTGTGTGTGTCTATGTCTCTCTCTGTCTCTCTGTGCCTGTGTCAGTTCCTCTCTCTGCCTCTCTGTGCCTATGTGTGTGTGTGCGTGCACGTGTGTGTGCGCGCGTGCGTGTCTGTGTGTGTGTGTCTGAACCTCTCTCTGTCTCTGTGTGCCTGTCTGTGTGTGTGTGTATATGTGTGTGCCTCTCTCTGTCTCTCGGTACCTGTGTGTGTGTATGTCTGTGCCTCTCTCTGTGCCTTTGTCTGTGTGTCTGTGCCTCTCTCTGTCTCTTTGTCTGTGTGTGTGCCTCTTCCTGTCTCTCTGTGCCTGTGT
>NW_025968840.1:0-19695 GCF_021869965.1 Rhincodon typus
AATAGATAAGATAGAAGTAGAGAGGATGTTTCCACTGGCAGGTGAAGGTAGGACAAGAGGGCATAGCCTCAAGATTAGAGGGAGCAGATTTAGGACTGAATTGAGAAGGAATTTCTTCACCCAGAGGGTTGTTAATCTATGGAATTCCTTGCCCAGTGAAGTAGTTGACGTTACTTCAATAAACGTTTTTAAAAAAAGGGTAGATTTTTTTTGAACAATAAAGGAATTAAGGGATACGGCGAGAACGCGGGTAAGTGGATCTGAGTCCATGAAAAGATCAGCCATGATCTTATTGAATGGCGGAGCGGGCTCGAAGGGCCAGACGGCCTACTCCTGCTCCTAGTTCTTATGTTCTTATGTTCTAAGATTAGTGGGATAGCTGACTTTTTCCAAAAGCTGTCAAAAAGAAAGTGAAAGGATGTCACCCTTCACAAAATTAATACAGGCGAAGGACATCAGCTGGATATCGCAGTTCATCAATCAGGCTGAAAGCAATGTAATCTGACTGGGCAGTCTGCACTATCAGTTTCTGTTCAGAATACGAAGACAAAAATTAACTTTCTTGTTTCCAATTTCCTTTTCCACTTACAATATCCAAACGTCCTTTAAACAATTTGGCTAGTCAGCGTTGGTTTTGTTTTAACGAGCAGACTGCTTGTATCTTATAGTATTGCTGGACTTATACATGTTGGAAATGTAACTCATGTAATTCACCGATGATTGACATTTGAGAACTTAATGATTTTAAGTCACCAATCACTTGTGAATAAAATATTCATGAACCTCCTGAGATTTTTGGCCATAAGTTTTAATTTCATGTTTTTTTAAAGTTAGGAATTTTTGCAGAAGTGCAGTTATCTGAAGTCGAAGATATTTCAATCAAGGAACTCAGAACCCAAGGTACAGCTGTGAAATTGCAAGTTTATTGGGACCTCTATTATTTGCAGTTCAATTATCTATCTTCTGATTGATCCATCATGGACTGTTTCAGCATCTGAGGAGTTGCAAATAGTGATGAACATTGTGCAATCAACAGCAAACATCCCCACTTCTGACCTTATGATGGAGGGGCAAGGTAATTTATGAAGCAGCTCAAAATGGTTGGACCTCGAGGAACTCTTGCTGCAATGTCCTGAAGCTGAGATGACTGGTCTCTGACAACTGCAAGAACTTTCCTTTGTGCCAGGCATGACTCCAACCAGCAGCTCCCATTGACTCCAGTTTTGCTAGGGCTCCTTAATGCCACACTTTGTCAAACATGGGCTCGGCCTGCCACTCTCCCCTCACCTCTGGATTTCAGCTCTTATGCCCATCTTTAAACCAAGGATATAATCAAGTCAGGAACTAATTAGCCCTGACTGAACTCAAACTGAGCATCAGTGAGCAGGTTAATGCTAAGCAAGTGTTAGAATCATAGAGTCATACAGCAAGAAATCAGTTCTTTCAGTCTGACCTGTCCATGCCGACCATAATCCCAAACTAACTAGTCCTACCTGCCTGGGCTTGTCCCCCCTCCCTCCAAACATTTCTTATTCATGTACTTAGTCAAATGTCTTTTAAATGTTGCAACTCTAAGTGCATCCATCACTTCCTCTGGTAGTTCATTCCACATAAGAACCATTCTGTATAAAAGAAATGTTCCCTCCCTTTACATCTTTCTCCTCTCAGCTTAAAAATATGCCCCCTGGTCTTGAAATCCCCCACCTTAGGGAAAAGATATTTGCCATTCTCCCTATCTGTACCCCTCATGATTTTATAAACCTCTATAAGGTCACCCCTCAGCCTCCTATGCTCGAGTAAAAAAAGTCCCAGTTTCTCCTTACAACATCCAGGTAAACCTTTGCTGACCCCTCTCCAGCTTAATAATATCTTTCCTATATCAGGGTGGCCAGAATAGCAGTGATAGCACTGTTGATGACCATTTCTTTCACAATGATGGTGATGCACCTTGGCTTTAGAAAAAATGAGTGGAATTATTTTATAGATTATAACAGTGCCTGAGAAAGAAAAAAAATAATTACAATGTGTTATCCAAACCGTTTCTTAGTTTGATAGAGAAGTAGAAACACAGGGCATAAACACAATATAATTATTGAATACATTCAATGTTGTTTGGTAAAGCAACATCTTTTTCAAGTGAGCTAGGGATTCTACTTACTTGAATATAATGAGCTGAAAATAGTTGGAAATCCAGTAAAGTGGAAACAATCTCAATCAAAAGTTTGGATTTGAATATGCCTAACACAGAAAGGAATGAGACAGGTATTACCTGGAACACGACGTGGGAAATAATCTGACGATCAAAAGTGGGATATATTGAAGAGGGTAACTAATACAAAAGAAGTAAGTATCCCTGAGAAGCTGAGGAGATCATTTTCTCATAATTAATGAGAGTTGGTTAGGACCAGAATGTAACACAAAGTGAAGGCTCAGGTATTGGGAGATTTAGAGGAAGCAGCAAACTAAGCAAGAAGAAACAAGGAAAGCAGCAAGTATGAAAAGAAACACAGATAATAGTGAACATTATCAGAAAGATAACAGCACTAATTAAAGAGTGGGATCATCAGAGGTGGCTGTTCAAATTTATGTATGATCATAATGAAAGCTACAGATGTGGTGAGGCTGCTTCAGTCTTTACAATGGAAAAGGAAGATGCAATTTTTGGGTTAGAGATTTTAACGAAGAGAAGAAAGTTGCCTCGATAAATAATTACAGAAAGGTTGCAATGGATAATGTGAAGGATTAAAGTTAATGTTGGTTGTGGGAAAATTGCTCAAAATTGTTCCTCATGAATAGGGTAAGTAATCACCTGAAAAAGTAAAAGCATAGGGACAATGAACCTTGTGAAAGGTTCCTTGTGAAAGCAGATCCTACCTAACAAACTTAACAGAGTTTCTTTGACAGAGTCGCTGAAGTGATGGATAGTAAAGAATCAATGGATGTCATATACACGGAATTTTATGAGACATTTAATTAGCTTTTTCAGAAAAGAATTTTCTGAAAAAATAAAAGGGCATGGAATTAGAGGCAATCAGTGAAATCTTACGATGCCTACAGCCAAGCCAGCTAGATGGGTGACAAATTGAATTTTCCTTCAGTAGTCTCCACGAACGAGAGCAATGATAAATATTCTGAAATCTCATTAAATGTGATTCTATCTTTCCTTATCTTAAAAAAAGTTATTTTTTTTAACAACATTGTGTTTCTGCAGAACAAGTTCTTTGTGCAACTGAACAAAAGTTCCTGTGAAGGAACTAGGTCAGATAAACAACCATTTCCTACAGCAGTGAGATTTTGAAAAAAAAAATTCTGCGAATATCTCCCTGTTCTTTCAAATTTCATCCCAGTGAATCCTTTTTTTTTGCTTTCATGTACAATTGTCAAAACAAGATTTATTACTAAAACATTGCTGCTTAATTGGTTGTAAAGAATTCAGTCTGACAGCGGTAATGATCAAGTTTTAATTTGAAAAATTATTTTGTTCCATTGTTTTAGCTGAATGCATAATGGTGGAAAATTGGAGAGAGTTCATTGGCAGCAGATTTTGTATCTTACTAGAGTTTTATTTCTATTGTAGTTATTACCTGTTGATGAATTTTATGCTGTTGTTTAAAGTCAGAATTACCTCTCTACTCTTAATAGGTTATTTTTAATTTCATTTTTAGATGATGTTTAATCTAATTCTTGTTTAATTCAGATTCTGGGAATGTAGTGAGAGAATTCACCTGACCTCCAGTGAATTTGGCTAGGTCTTAGCAGAAACTCACAGGAATAGTGCACGTGACTATTTTAACACTGTTTCTTGTGGTTCCCTCTGGACTACTGCTAAAGTTATAGCGACCATAACCACAGACCATAACCCCAAATCACTCGTAGACAAATTGAACTGTTAATTCCAAGATTCCTTTTTTGTAAAAGACGACAGCTACCACCAAACTACTGATGTAAATTCTGCGTCTGTCTGGAGAAAGAGTGAGAACATGGAATCTCATATCTGACAAGGTGTTAAGGAAGGGTTAGGCATAAAAGTTGAGAGAGCCACCACAAAGCTGAACAGTAATCTACTGTGAGTATTTCAGGGTGTGAAAATGATGGGAGAAAAGACAGCACTCTGGGGTAGTGATTTGGATTTGTCATCCCCTTTCAAGAATACACAACAATAGGGGTTAAAAACCCAGTGGAAGAAGGTGTGCAAGTGAGCTGAGGGTACCTGCGTATACTAGTCAGAGTTTGAGGGCTAATGTTCTGTGAAGGTGACAGTTGGAGAACAACCCAGTTGCAGTCAACCTATTGTTGCAGGCAAAGGAGTCTGTCACTCTAAAACGCTTGAAGCTAGCTAGAAAGCGAGCCAGTTAGAAGCAAACAAGATAAAATAATTTCAATCGACCTGAAAAGCTAGAAATCTCAAAATCAACTATATGACTATTGATGCTCCTTTATCTACTCTTTGTGAATAACCTAGAGACTAAATCACACATCCTTTAGCCTTAAGATAACAATGTGTAGAGCTGGATGAACACAGCAGGCCAAGCAGCATCAGAGGAGCAGGAAAGCTGACTTTTCGGGTCTGGACCCTTCTTCAGAAAATCCTTTAGCCTTGTCTTTTTTGCACATATTTCTCATTTCTAATGTGTGTGTGCATGTTGCATTGTTATTTCTTCTTGTGCGTAGTAAGTAATAAATTCATTCTTTTGATGTGACCAATTGAGGGAGTGGATGAGTATAGAAGGGGAGTCAGATTCCCCCTCCTCACCCAGAGGCTTGAAAATTTAGGTCATCTGATATGGACCCTAATAATTTGATTGACTTGAATAATTTATAGTATTTCTTCACTTAGAGGATGGTCAACCTGTGGAAATTTCTACTACAGAAGGCTGTGGAGACTACGTCACTGTATATACTCAAGAAAGAGATTGATACATTTTTATATTTTAAAGGCATCAAAGGGTATGGAGAGATAGCAGGAATATGCTTTTCAGATAGAGGATCAGTCATGATCATATTGAATGGTAGGACATGCTCAAAGGGCAGAATGGCCTGGCCCTGCTCCTAGTTTCTACATTTATAACTTGGGTAGCCTTGTCTGGAGTGTGGTATTGACACAGATAATGATCAGGGGAACGCCCGAAGGAAATAATAGCTTCGGAGTCTGTGTACCATTGTTCTCCCAACACTTTAATTACTCGATCTCACAGAGCCTGACTATAATGAATCCATTCATCTGAAATGTGGAGGTTTCTGCTTCCCCAGTGGATATTGATGTGGAGTCGCTAGCAAGGCCTGTTTTGGTTGACTGTCCCTAATTCCCTTTGAGCAGGTGATTGGGAGAATCCCTCTTGAACTTCTGTAATCCATTGTAGTGCTGTTAAGGAAGGAGTTCCAGTATTTAAAAACCAGTGACAGAGCTGGATTGGCAATATTCCCAAGGGAGGATGGCATGTGGCTGGGAGAGCAGTTTGCAGGTGATGGTGTTCTCATGTGTCTTCTGTGCACGTTCTTCCAGCTGGTGGACTTTGTGGGTTTAGAGGGAGCTTTGGTGAGTTGCTGCATTATACGGTACATATTGCTGACACTCTCGTTGGTGGTGGAGGGAACAAATGTTTAAGATGGTGGCTGGTGTGCCTGTAGCCTGGATTGTGTTGAGTGTCTTGGTCATTGTCGGAGCTGTACTCATCCAGGCAAGTGGGGAGTATTCCATCACACTCCTGACCTGTACCTTGTAGATGGTGGATAGTCTTTGGGGAGTCAGGAGGTGAGTGACTCAGCACAGAATTCCCAACCTCTGGTCTATGGGTTTACTTGCTTATTCCCTTTCCTCTGTTTAGTCAGCACAGGAAGCAATGAGTTAAATGAAGCCAGAGAGAGAGGAGCACTATTTGTAATTACTTTCTGAAATATTCCCAGTTGTTCTCGCAGGTGAAGGACCCTAAGTTATATGTAAATATTCATCATGGTGATCCCATCGATAATTTACAGCCTGAGATCATGTTGGGTGAATCACAGAAGAAAAAGCTTGGTGTCTTCATTGGTTTCTGTTCATAAATCACCCTACCATGGGGTTAATGTTTGGAGTAAACAGCTCATTAATTCTATTTATTCTTCAGGAGTCTTCATGACTGAACTTGGAATGTAGAGAGCATTGAACATCCTGCTGTGAAACTAATGGTTACAGTAGCCTAGCAACTAGCATACTTGATTAGTTAAAGCACTTTCTTTTTGATTTAAACGTCCAAAGCATTTGACCCAATGCATAGAGTTTTATTGTATTATATATCATGGAGGCATTGATACACTTGTTCATTGATCTCAGTATTCCTTCCCCCAACTCAATTCCATTCTCAGATACAGCAGCTGAGTGATATTTTCTGGAGTATTTATGATGCAATGTGTTTAATTAATAGGCTCTTGCCAAATGCAGCCAGCAAGTTGTAGGACCCTTGGTACTGTTATGTAATCAAGTAGTACTGCAGACTAAATCTATGACTGAACCTTTTAAACTTTAGTGTCCACCTGTTGCAGCTAAAATATACTCTGATTCTTTTCCTTCTACCTTTCAGGTGGTCTTGATCCCATCATTTCTTGTGAATGACCAGATGGGTCAAAAAAAATGAGCTTCCTCATGTAGGAGATGTGACATTCAAGCCCTGAATTTCTGCAGGGCCTCAGATGCAATGGAGGAAGGCAGGATAATTTGTTTGTAGACGATGAAAATGACCTGGAGTGTTGTGAAATGTGGCAATTCCCCCATAGTGGCTGGCTTTCTGCCCAGAAAAGCATCTGGAGTGAGTTCCTAAAGGTCATGGGGGCAAGGGTTCCATCTGTTCCAAAAATGGTGACATAATAAGGAGGCAAGACCGGTGTAACATCTTCCTTACTGCGATTTCTGCTGTCCCCATCACATTCTCCCATGGAGGTCTAGATTCCAGGAAGAACGTGGCATTGTTGGCATAAGCAGGGCTCACTCTAGTGTTTACACCTGAACCCTAGCCCAGATATCCCTGAAAACTGCTGACACTGTCAGGAAAAGGTGTCCATTATCACACAGTTAGAAAACACTTTGGGGTTGGAGACTCTGACTGGCCTTGTGACTGGATTATCATTGCTGCCTCTTCCTCAACTAGTGTGGACCCAAACTGCTGGTGTAGTGCACATGACATCAATACTGGGGGGACCAATAGCAGTGAAAGTGCCCACTTTGCCAAATACCTCTACCTTGGCAGTAGGTATAACTGTTGCTCGCCAGCACACGTCTTTGTTCTACTGGCACCCAGAGCTTACAATCTTTGGGTTCCCACACTGTTCCACTGAATCAGGCTGTTTGGAACCTGCTGAATGTAACATTTATCGTTATAATTTGAAGATTTGCTAAGGTACCCACTTTCTTCAGCAGGTACTGCTGGTGAGCCAGAATGGGTTTTCTGAGCTTTATTTTCATTTGGAACCAAGAAAACCCAAGTTGTGCACTTCTGAGGTTTGCAAATCTTACAACTGACCATTGTGAGACTTCACATGCCATTTTTGTCCTTTCACAAAGTGGTCACCTCTACAGTATAGTCTGTAAACCATGATGGAGAGTGAGAGAAATGGGAGTGCTGTGGTGAGCCAGTTAGAAACCTGATCTCAGTACCCCAACATACCAGCCAAGCTCCTAACGTTGTTTAAAGACCCCCCTCAAACATCAGCCCTACAATCCTCACCATCACCTACATTCCATGCCAGCCCATACCCCATCCATGCTATCTATAGATTACCCATACTCCTCAGTTCACCCATGCCACCTTTAAGTACACTCTTTGTATCCTCCATTCCCACTCACTCATTATCCATTCTAAAGACTTCTTGACAGACAAGTAATAGTAAAGAGAAATATTTTAAAATCATTGGAAAATATTAACCTTGAAGAAGCTAAAGAAAAACCCTGAATACAAACACAATTTCATTGAATCCCTACTGCACAGATAGAAACCAATTGGCCCATAAAGTTTCCAAAGAGCATCCCACCCAGACCCACACCCTCTATCCCCATAACTCTGCATTTCCCATGGCCGATCCACCCAACTTTACCATCCCTGGACACTATGGGGTAATTTATCATGGCCAATCCATCTAACCTGCGCATCTTTGGACTGTGGCAGGAAGCCCTCACAGACACAAGGAGAACATGCAAACTCCCCACAGACAGTTGCCCGAGGGTAGAATCTAACCTTGGTCCCTCGCTCTGTTAGGCAGCGTGCTAACCACTGAGCCACCATGCAACATAGACCCCTTTTATTGTTTGTAAGCAAGTTAGAAACAGTACCACAGACATGTTCTATTGCTATGGGCTCGTGAAAATCTCAATAGTTCTAAGATTACCTGCTAAACTGAAGCTTTTGAAGCCCAGTTAAGCATTCATGACAATACAACCATTATAACGAGAGCTTCCATTTGAGATGACAGAACACACATCCATTTCTATTTCAAAGAAAAATGCCCATCAATCAATAGAAGGGGAGCAGGTGCAGTGGAGATTTTCCACATTCAGAAGCAGCTTGTTAAAAAGCCAGGCTAAACTATAATATCATTAAAGCAGAGGACACCTTCTGTATTTTTCAAGGTGTAAAGTACTATGATGCATTTGAACCGTTACACAATGCTTTCTAATGTAAGGTTAACTTAGCTTTGAAGGATAGATCCCTAAGACGAATTAGAATTAAAAATTGTGCATTGAAAATACATCTCTGTTACATTATAGCTGTGAAGAGCGACATTTGAAGGTGTGAAAAAGCTTCATACTTATATTTCTGAGTAACGCTTCAACAGGGTTTCCATTTTATTCGGAAACTGTCAAACCCAATGTGAGCATGATGGTTGTTCAAACCTTATGCCACCAGAAGGATATGGTGTGCTGGAGGAAATGCAAATTCTGTCCCCTGTTTCGAACAGGGAACCGTGTGGGCAGCTGGGTGTTTTGCACACTGGCCACTCCTCATCCTTAAAATGTCTTGAGGATCATGGCGTGGGGTTCTGAATGCAGTGAAAATCGTATTTTCGGCCCGCACACCCTCCCCCTTGCCACCTGGACAACGTTCACCCACCCCAGCTGGACTCGCCACCGGGAATTCCCGGCTGAGGTGGGGAGGGCTGACATTATCAGGGGTGCATGGGGAGTGGAGTGGCCCATCATGTGGGAAGAGTAACCTAGAAGGGGAAGGTGAGGAAAGGGTGGAAGCATTGTGAAAGGGTGGACAACGTTGGTGACTGAAGAGGGGTAGAACACTATCTGGGGAGGAGGGGGGTGAGGTGAACACTGTATGAGGCTGAGGGTGGGGTTAGCATTGCTGGGGGAGAAGGAAAGTGGTGGTGGATGGTATCAGGAGGTTGAGGGGTCATTGTGCGGTGTTGAGGAATGTCAGCTTGATTTAGATCCCCATCAAAGAACTGAAGTGAGGCCTTCATTTCATGTTGAAAACAGAGGGACATGGCTTCACTGACATTACCCTCATCACTTGGCATCCTGGCTCTGGTTATTGTTGGAAACCTCCTGGAGGTGGCATCTGTGTAAAAAGATAATTGGAATTTGTGCCCTCTGGTACAGTGGTAGTGTCCCTGCCTTTGAACCAGAAGATCTGTGTTCAAGTCCCACCTGCTCTGGGGATGTGAGATAACATGTCCAAACAGATTGATTCAAAATATGTGATGGGTTTATGGTGCAACTGTAGTGTGTTCAGTGGGGAATGGCCCTGTGGTATTATCAGTGAACTGTTACTGTAGAGATCCAGGGAATGTTCTGAGGACCTGGATTCAAATCCTGCCATGGCAGGTAGTGAAGTTTGAATTCAATTTTTAAAAAATCTGGAATTAGATGTCTAATGATGACCATGAATCCATTGTTGATTGGTAGGAAAATCTCACCTGGTTCAGGAATGTTCTTTAGGGAAGGAAACTGGTATCTTTACCTGGTCTGACCTACACGTGACTCCAGACCCACAGCAATGTGGTTGACTCTAAACTGCCCTCTAGGGTGGACAATAAATGCTTGCCTGGCCGATGATAACTCATCCCATAAATGAATAAATTTAAAAAAAATTCACATCAGGCATGTTGAGGTTTTGCGATGCAGTGGTAGTGACCCTACATTTGAGCAGAATATTTTGTTCAAGCCATGTGTCACAATACATAGAATTTACCAGAACATGTTGACTAAAAATAGGCCATTGGGCAGTTGAATTGCAGTTTGTGTTGGGTGTACCCTCTTCATCACTGTCTGGAATATCAGGTCAATAACTCTTCAGTGTTTATTAGCAAGATGACCTGGGGTACATTTTCACCACACTCTAATGCTTTAGGGTATCATGACATTGCTCCCTGGAGTTTCTCTGAAGGTAACAGGAAATATCCCATTATAGTACAATGCTATTATTCCAGCCTTATAATACACTGCTGCTGTTAAATGAACCCCAATGTGATTGACAACATCTAGAAAAACATAACAAACAATGTGAACATGTCTGGCTGGTTTATCTTGCTGTGGCAGCTGAATACCCATTGGAAGGGAGCTGATACAGTACATAACCCTTCCCTTCATGCACACAGAAATTCGATCTAGCCACGGCAAATTGGATTCTCTTTCCAAAGTATTTGAGCTTCTCTTTCAAAAGCTCATCACAGTAGTTTCATATCAGGTGTAACAACAAAAAGCCTCCTAATTTGATTATTTGAGTGACATGATACTCAAGTCTAGAGAGCTAAAATTATTCATTGTAAACGGGACTATAATATCCTGTCATGTAACTCAAGAGTTGTAAAACCACCTTCGTCCTGACAAATTACAAAGCACTGGACCACTCTGTGTTCTAGGATGTTTATTTTAAATGGAATAAACAGAATTTCAAGACACGGTCAGACCAGGCACTAGGCATCATTAATATTTGACTGTGTGCACAGGCACAAGCTTGCTGAACTCTCTGTACACTGCAGCAATGTCTTTGAAGCTGAGGCATTCAAACCATGCTGAAAATTAAAATATCCTCAACAATTCTGTTCTCTGCTCAATAGGAGACTTTCCTTGCTCAGTCAAGTTGCTTGCTCAGCCAACACCACTGAAAACACATTAGCTGCAAATTGTCTGTTCTTCAGGTCCAGCTTTGTCAGGAGTAAAACACTGTCTTGTGTTTTCTGCTGTACTTCCAGTGGTGGAGTGACAACAGCTTTGAGGAAATTTGAGGCCATTGCTGACTAATTATCTGGTTTGCTATGCATGGTATCTTGCTCTGTGTTGTAAGCATGTTAAAACTTCCTGATGAAATGACCAAGTGAACTTTAAAATGTAAATTTCTTCTTTCCTGTATATTTGTTAATATCTGCGAGAGTATACAAATCTACAGGTTCTCTGGTACCTGTGCTGAGAAGCAATTCCTCATGTGTGAGACCACACTGAGAGGGTAGCAGGGTCAGTATTGAGCAGTATTATTTGGAATGAGATATCAGCATAATGGTAGGGTGTATGATAACAGGATGATAATGTCATGTGATTATAGAGAGTGAACTGGGATGGAGCAGGATCTCTACCACGGTCTTCAGAGAATGTACAGAATCTTATAGGGGTCTGAGTGATATGGATGATTGTGTGCTTTGTGGATGAGAATCCGATGAGAAGTCCAGCAAGGCTCATCTCGATGTTGGGAGCATTGTGCTCCACCTTTAATGCTTTTGACAAATGAATGGGCACATTTCTCGCTGGGCAGCAATGAGTTGACAATTAAAGGGGATTATTGCTCATTAAATACCTTGTTGCCGGCCTAACTTACCTTAATAGTATTCAGCTTCCTATTTTACTAAACACACCAAACAAGCTGAAAATCAAGGAAACTTGACATGGACATCAGAGCGATACCTGGCAAATTCAGCTGACTGTTTGCTCAGAAAGACCTCCATGTTCTACACTAGAAACTAACACCTTAGGCCGCACTCCATGGGCACTAGTCACATCCACGCCACATCCATGGACATTTACATCAGACATTTGCCATCATCTAAGAACCCTCATGGTGCATCTCCGATCCATGCCTGCACTTCAATGCTGCACCAACGACTATCATTGGAATGTTGCAGCATGGACACTGAGCATTCAGGATATGCACCCAACCCATGGACTGGACTAAGCTGCATCTCCAGGTTCTTTGCTCACTGTCATAACACTCACTCACTACAAGCCTACATTGAGACTTACAGTGTCCCTGCCTAACATTGCTTTGTCTTGTCATTTTGTGCTTTGCCCCTTCAGTCAGCAATATCAGGCTCATATTGTTTTTGATTTGCTATGCCGTTTAGCAAAGACACAAAGGAAGGAAGCTTGCCATAGTGTCAGCAGGCCTCAGTCAAGACAAGGACGATAGCTTTCACTCGGGGGGTCACGGTACAGTAAGTCAGGGGATACCAGTCCAGGAGCTTGTACACAGTAGGTCAGCCACTTGGGATAGTCAGAGTCAGGATGTTTCCCACATATGGCACCAGGAGTCAATTGTTGGGTAGTTGGCACCCACTTGGCTCATTACCATCGGGAATAGTTGAAGAGAATAGTATAGGGATAGGTATAATTTAAGGAAAAACCGAACTAGCCAAATATAGAAGGGACAAGGTGGATAGATGGTTACAATAGCAACTTTAAATGAAAACAGATGGTGGGGACGACTTGAGTGAAGTTTAAACATCAGTATGGACTGTTTGAGCAAAATAGCTATTTCTGTGCCATATTCCCTACATAATCCTCTGTTAACACTGTTAAGTGAGAATTGCAGTTTGAGAGTGAGGAGTAGAAATTTGACCTCTCCCTAGGTCAGGAGTACTGAAGTCAACAGTGGCAGTGACAGTTATTGTGCTGACGCAGTGCAAAGTAGAAATCTGCAGCTTTAGGTTGTGTCACTATTGACCATCATTCGACAGAGTATTATGAGGCGAGGTAGACAAACAGGAGGCTGGAAGAACACAGCAATCCAGGCAGGATCTGGAGGGAAGGAGAAGTCAACATTTCGGGTATTACCCTTCTTCAGAACTGGATGTGGGGGTAGGGGGAGCTGCAGATAAATGGAGGTGGGAGTGGAGTGGAGGCGGAGTGGTGGTGATAGGTGGACACTGGTGGTAGGTTTGACCTGGTTGGTCAATGGGAGGGACGAATCAGGCTGGTGGCTGGAAGGGAGGGTCAGAAGGTGGAATGGAAGGGAGCAGGTGGGGCTGGAAAGAGAGCCAGGCCCACCATGGCCCATAAAATCACCGTCTCCCACACAGTCCATGATCTCATCGCTTCCAGTGACCACCCCTCCACCACCTCCAGCTTTGTAGTCTCCCAGTCTCACACTGCCTGGTTCTACCAGCTCCCTAAGATCCACAACCCCAACTACCCTGGCTGACTCAGTGTCTCCGCATGCTCCTGCCCCACCAAACTCATTTCTTCCTAGCTCGACTCCATGCTCTCCCCTTGGTCCAGGCACTCTCCACCTACATCCAGGACACAAATCATGCCTTCCATCTCTTTAGAAACTTCCGGTTCCCTGGCCCCTAGCACTTCAGTTTTACTATGGATGTGCAATCCCTATACAGATCCATACCCCACAAGGACAGCCTACAGGCCCTCAGTTTTTTCCTCTCTCCAGACACCCCACATCAATACCCTTCTCCACCTCACCGAACTAGTCCTCACCCTCAATAACTTTTCCTTCAATTCTTCCCACTTTCTCCAAATCCAGGGGGTTGCTATGGGCACTCGCATGGGCCTCAGCTATGCCTGCTTGTTTGTCAGTTATGTTGAACAGTCCCTCTTCAGTAATACACCAGCACTGTTCCCCAACTCTTCCGCCATTACATCGATGACTGCATCGGTGCTGCATCCTGCACCCAGGCTGAACTGGAGCAGTTCATCAACTTCGCTAACGACTTCCACCCCACCCTCAAGTTCACTTGGTCTGTCTCAGACACTCCCGCCCCTTTCTTGACCTCTCCATTTCCATTTCTGGCAAAAGCTAACGGACTGACATTTACTATAAACCCACAGACTCCCATAGCTACCTAGATTACACCTCCTCCCACCCCTGTATCCTGCAAAATCTCCAGCCCATTTTCGCAATTCCTCCACCTCCATCACATCTGCTGTGATGAGGAGACGTTCCACTCCCAAGCGTCCCGGATCCTGCCTTTTTCAAACAAAGCTGTTTTCCTCCCTCTGTCATTCAGACAGCCCTCCACCGTGCCTCGTCCATTCCCCACTCCACAGCTCTTAACCACCACCCTCCCTCCAAACATAATAATGATAGGGTCCCCTTGTCCTCATTTTCCACCCCACTTGCCCCCACATCCAACGTATCATCCTCAAACACTTCCGCCAACTCCAACTAGACACCACCACCTGGAACATCTTCTACTCCCCACCCTTCTCTGCCTTCCACAAGGACCATTCTCTTCACCACTCCTAGTTCGTGCCACACTCCCCACCAACCACTCTAACCCGCCCGGTACCTTCCCCTGTAACTGTAAAAGATGCAACACTAGCCCACATACCACCTCCCTCACCTCCATCCAGGGCCCTAAACAGCCCTTTCAAGTAAATCAGAGCTTCACCTGCATCTCTTCCAACCTAGTCTATTGCATCAGGTGATCCCGATGTGATCTTCTCTACGTCGGTGAGACCAAACGTAGACAAGGTGACCATTTCGCTGAGCAACTTCACCTGGCCCGTAACCCCTAATCTAAACTCCCGGTCACCGCCCATTTCAACACCCTGGCCCACTCCTCCTCCGACATGTCCATCCTCGGCCTCCTCCAGTGTCGCAGCGACTTGGAACGCAAATTTGAAGACCAATACTTTATCTTCTGCCTGGGCACCCTACAGCCCAGAGGACTCAACATTGAGTTCTCCAATTTCAAATAACCTTCCCAACCATCCCCCCCTCCGGCTTCCCTTCCAGCTCCACCTTCTCCCTTCCATTCCACCTCCTGACTCTCCCTTCCAGCCACCAACCGGAGTTATCCCTCCCATTGACCAACCAGGTCGTACCTACCACCAGTGTCTACCTATCACCATTCTGCCTCCACCCCACCCGCTCCCTTTATCTACAACTCCCCCTACCCCCACATCCAGTCCTGAAGAAGGGTAATACCTGAAACATTGTCTGCTCCTTTCCTCCAGAAGCTGCCTGGCTTGCTGTGTTTTTCCAGCCTCCTGTTTGTCTACCTTGGATTCCAGCATCTGCAGTCTTTTTGTCTCTCATGAAGAGAGATTGAGTAGACCATGCCTATATTTCCTGGAACAGTAAAGAATAAGGTGTTTTCATAGCATTTGTAAGGATCTTGATAGGGCAGGTGCTTGGTGGATGATTTTACTGACTGAAGCATCTAGAACTAGAGGATGTAGAATATGACTGTGAGGAGGAGAAACCTCTTCACTCAAAGGACATTGTGGATCTTTGGAATTCTCTACCCCACAGAACTGATGCTCAGTTGATGAGCATGTTCAAGGTGGAATTCAATAGAATGGTGGATTTCGACGGGTTTAAGGGATATGGAAATGTAGGAGGTTGGCTTTGAGGAAGAGGTTCAGCCATGATCAAAATCCTGTTCAAATCCATAATGTTCTGGGTGCTGAAAAATAGGGATGAACACCATCAGGCTGCTCTGAAGGGCTATGTCACCTCTCTGCTTTGTGACTGTTTACAATGCAAAAATGACTGCGGTTTCCCTTCATTGGAATATCGTGCGGGCATGCTAATTGTAAACAAACATACAGATGCAAATTCTTTCTTCTTACAGATTTCCATTAGACAGCTTTAAAAATGAACATTCCAGCAAGGCTAAAAACATAAAGCAATTATTTGCTGTTATACAGGAAATATATGGGTGATTTATTTAAGATGGCAAGCATCCTTACTTTGTAGTCATCTGCTCATTTTAAAGGACAACAATCACTCTTTCACTTTCTCTGACTTTTAAAACTAATGACACAACAAATCACGATATGGGGAGGTGATGGTATAATGGTATTATCGCTGGATTGTTAATCCAGAGACCCTGGCAATGTTTCAGAGATAGTAGGAACTGCAGATGTTGGAGAATCTGAGATAACAAGGTGTAGAGCTGGATGAACACAGCAGGCCAAGCAGCATCAGAGGAGCAGGAAAGCTGATGTTTCGGGTGTAGGCACGAAATGTCAGCTTTCCTGCTCCTCTGATGCTGCTTAGCCTGCTGTATCCATCCAGCTCTACACCTTGTTATCTCTTACCCTGGCAATGTTCCAGGTTTGAATCCCATCATGGCAGATGGTGGAATTTAAATCAATAAAACAAAAGTTTGGAATGGAGAGTCTAATGATAACCATGAATCCACTGTTGGAAAAACCCATCTGCTTCAGTAATGTCCTTTAGGGAAAGAAACTGGTCTGGCCTACAAGTGGCTCCAGACTCCCACAATGTGGTTAACTGGCAATAAATACTGGCCTAGCAAGTGATGGACAAGCTTAAAACAAAGTAATGGGTAGTGTTTGATAGTCTCCCTTCGGGACAGCAAAGTATTTGATGGGTCCCAGTGAGAATTTCCACCTACAATCAACCAGTGCTCCACCTTGGCTTTGATGTTATTAACTGATCCTGGTGGGTCCTTATAGTTGAGGTTGTAGATAGCACCCCTTGTGGTTCTGACAGGTAACAAACCAAGAGGCTCCAGAATCTGCTCCTCTGATGCTGCTTGGCCTGCTGTGTTCATCCAGCTCTACATCTTGTTGTCTCCAGAATCAATACCTGGTTTTAGCCCAGGTCTCCAATCCCAGCTGGTGTATGACATTTGGCCTCAGTCTAACATTCACAAACCACTGACTAGATATCCTTAGACAGTACCTTTCATAACTCATGACCACTGCCATCTCATAGGACAAGGACAGCAGATACATTGGAACCCCAGCATTTGCAAGTTCCTTTCCGAGCCACTGAATTTGAAATATATTGCCTTTCCTTCACTGCCACTATGTCGAAATCCTGGAATTCAGCCTCAAATCACACTGTGGGTCAAATGGATTTTGGCAGTTCCAGAAGGCAGCTCACAACCTCCTTTTGAAGGGCAACTAGGGACGGGCAGCAAATGTAGGCCAGACAGTGATGCCCTCACCCATGAATTGAAATAAAAACTAGGATTGGACAATAAATTCTGGACAAGCCAGCGATGCTCACATGAATAAACTAAAATGTCTAGTGGACTAAATCAGGCTCAGCCTGAGGTGTCCATCTGTCAATGATTGAATATTTTCAGCAGAGGGTGAGGGAGAATTAGTTTAAAAAAAATGGGTTCTGGTATCCTGTAGTTTACTGATGCTTTACTAACATATTCACCATCTCTACTGTCACTCACTGATATCAACATAACCTTCCTGCATCACATTATTGCTATGGACTGTACTTGCTTCAAATTGGCTGACAAGGGAATCAGTGGATACAGAGAGAGGCAGCAAAGTGGAGTTCAGGCTGCAATTAGATCTGCCACGATCTTGTCAAATGGCAGAGTAGCCTCAAGGGGCTGAATGGCCTACTACTGCTCCTAATTCATATGTAAATTGTGGATAGTTTTGCCTAACATGGAGATGATAGTGACTTGTAATGTCCCTGGGCAGGTGATCCAGACAATATTCTGGGAACATGAGTTCAAATGACCACTAGTGGAAGTCAATCAATTAATGAATTTAGACAAAATACTTGGAACTGTGACTGTTATGCCAGTAACGCTTGTTGTAAAAGCCCATCTGGTTCATAAATGGGATTGGGAATGTCACATTGTCAGCAAAACCCACATCCTATGAAAGAAGTAAATCTAAAATTAAGATGCCAGATGGTGACAGCAGACAAAACTGTCTAACTGAGTTTGAGATCTGGCAGTAAATTTTCATTAGATTCTCTCTGCTCTACTTCTGTTAATTGAGCAGAAACCCTGCTTCTGTGCAGACCTATATTTCTGCTGTAGTAGAACTCCTAAGGAAATACATCCCGTCTCTCAGCGAAGAGAAGTCACACTGTTTGATGTTTGTTTTTGAACAGCGATTCTCTCTTTAGGGAAAAGCAATCAGAAACAGAACCCAGCGTGGACTGTGCAGTAATAGATGATTCTGTGATGGAATAAATTGTCTCAGTCGCACTGCCCAACAATCTGCATAAATTAGTTATAAGAAATGACGTTCACTATTGTTGGTGTGCAAAGGAAATGCTGTGGTTTTCCAGTGCGCAAAATGTCATTACCCTTTCATATACCACACCCCGAGTGCTGGAATGAAAGAAATACTTTCCAAGTATTTACTGTCATTTCCTAACCTTCTCTCCTGAATCCTCTTACTGAATTACAGCTCTTTTGTCGAAATGGCCATTTCAGAGCAATAATCTGACAAAGGACAGCATTGATCCTTTGTCAATTTCTGTCCTCAGTAACACATGGCCCTTGCAACAGACAACTGCAGATAGTCCATTAATAGATTGATAATCAAAAATGGAAAGCGTAGCTGCATTTTATTCTTTCCTGAGCCCAGAGGTGCTGAGGCTAAGTGTGTCCTTACTGCGTGCCAAACTCAGATGTTGCAAATACATTTGAAAGGAGTAAGACTGAGGTGTGACATAAACACGACCCACCTTCATAATGTCTCATGGACATGTGGACAGAACTTCCTAGGATCTTGAAAGAGTCAGGCTTACAATCAGGTCATCTTGAAAGACTCTGCAACAATGTCTACCATATCATTTTAAGCTGTAACTAATTGCAAAAACTCTTCTAGTTAGATCTGGCAGAGATTTCCTTCCATCACTTTAGAGCCAGCAGGTCCTACTTGTTCCTAGACAAAAACAGACAGCTGTCTCCGTTATGAGCAGTGTTGTGAGCTGATATACCAATACACCCTAGTGACCTGGTTTACCCATACACTGCAGAGAGCTGAGACATCCATACACCATAGTGAGCTGGCACACCCATACACCATAGTGAGCTGGTACACCCATACACCATAGTGAGCTGGTACATCCATATATTGTAGTGAGCTGGCACACCCATACACCATAGTGAGCTGGTACACCCATACACGTAGTGAGCTGGCACACCCATACACCATACTGAGCTGGTACACCCATATACTGTAGTGAATTGGTACATCCATACACCATAGTGAGCTGGTACACCAATACAGCATAATGAGATGGTACACCCACACATCATAGTTAGCTGGCACAACCATATGCCACAGTGAGCTGGCACACCAATACAGCACAGGGAGCTGAGACACCCATACACCATAGTGAGCAGGCACACCCATACAGCGTAGTGAGCTGGCACACCCATGGGCCATAGTGAGCTGGCACACCCATACACCTGAGTGAGCTTGGACACCCGTACACCATAGTGAGCTGGGACACCCATACAGCATAGTGAGCTGGCACACCCATACAGTGTAGTGAGCTGGCACACCTATGCACCATAATGAACTGGTACACCCATACACCATAGTAAGCTTGTACACCCACACATCATAGTTAGCTGGCACAAACATATGCCACAGTGAACTACAGCACCCATACACCACAGTTATCCTGTACACCCATGCACCATAGTGAGCTGGTACACCCATACACCATATTGAGTTGGTACACCAATACACCACAGTGAGCTTGTACACCCATACACCATAGTGAGCTGGTACACCCATAC